>NW_017104170.1:0-1057 GCF_001263275.1 Habropoda laboriosa
CGCGATTGGAGATAGTATTTCTCCGAGATTTTCACGTAACGTACCAGCACGATAATCGTACTCCTAATAGATTACGTTTCTGTAATGCATTCTGGACATCGGCGTCGAATTCTCTCTCTACGATGATGGGGGCAAATACAGATAACTTTCACTTTAAAAATTATTCCTTCAGCTAAATGTATACAACGAAATCTTACAATTTTTAAATCCCGAATATAAAGGTGTGCTTGGTTCTTCAATATCTTACACGGTTGGTTTGTTACTCTTAAACAAAGCGAATGGTCACCTATAACGTCGGCTAGGCGATAGTTGTTCTTCGCGACTTTCACATAACCTACTGCGGCGATATTAGTACTCTAAATGGTGTTTGATTCTGCTATGCATTCTCGACGTCGGACTCGAATTTTCGAACTACGATTGTGGGGGAAGATACAGATAATTAAATAATTCGACGTTAATAATAATTACTAAAACAAAATGTGTCAAATGAAATCTTAGCGTCTTTTGATAGCGAATACAAAGGTGTGCTATATTATTCAAAGCTCAAACGGTTCTGGTGTTACTGTTGAACGATGCGAATATCCACATATAACACCGCACATGGTTATAGTAGTCCTCCGCGACCTTCGCATAACATACTTGGACGATTCTCGCACTCGAAAGGTAGTATGATTCAGCCATGCATTCTGGAATCCGCCGTCGAATTTTCGAACTACGATGTGGAAGGAAAATACAGATAATTAAATATTTCGCCGTTAAAAATAATTCCTAAAATGAAATTTATCCAGCTAAATCTTTCAATATATTGATGCCGCATATAAAGTTGTGCTTGGTTCTTCAATTTCTCACACGGTTGCCGTGTTACTGTTAAACGAAGCGAATATACACCTATAACGTCGGCTAGGCGATAGTAGTTCTTCGCGACTTTCACATAACCTACAGCGGCGATATTAGTACTCTAAATGGTGTTTGATTCTGCTATGCATTCCGGACGTGGTGTCGAATCTTCGAACTACGATGGTGGGGGAAAATACAGATAATTAAATATTTCGAAGTT
>NW_017104171.1:0-298 GCF_001263275.1 Habropoda laboriosa
ATTCAAAATCAAACGGTACCGGTCTTACTGTTATACCAAACGAAGTTACACATGTTACGTCGCTCATGGTTAAATTACTTTTTGCGACCATCGCATATCATACTGGGTCGATTGCCGTCCTCTTAATGGCGTACGGTTCTGCTATGCATTCTGGACTCCGGCGTCCAATTTTCCAACTACGATGTGGGGGCAAATACAGATAATTAAATATATCGACGTTAATATTAATTCCAAAAAAAATGTTCCCAACGAAAGCTTCCCTTTTTTTGGTACCGAATACAAAGGTGTGGTCTGTTTT
>NW_017104172.1:0-2611 GCF_001263275.1 Habropoda laboriosa
TCCGCGAACGTACCAAGCGCCTCCTCATCTCACCTGGTGCGATCTTGCGTGTCCGATTCGAGGAGGGCCCACATCGAATGCGTGGTGCTATCGACCGCCATAGTTTTGGTAACGGACAGAGCGGGTAAAAAACATGAGTGTCGCGTTTTATTGGAGGTTGGTTCGCAAGCACATTTCGTCACAGAGCGATTCTGCAAGAAAATCGGCCTCCGACTCGCCGCCGCGAACATGATCGTGGGGGGGATAGGCGGAGCAAGGAATCCCATTAGATCGCAGGCGCGCTTACAAATCAGCTCGCGAAGTAGCAATTTTCGTTCGGAGGTGTCGTGCTTAGTGTTGAAGGAGATCACCGAGATGATGCCAAATGTTCCATTGAACAAGGTAGGCATCCCGATTCCTTTCGGCGTCATTCCGGCCGATCCGGAATTCGAACATCCCAATCGTATCGACCTATTGATTGGCGCCGGTCTGTTCTGGCGATTGCTATGCGTCGGACAGCATAGAGTAGGCCCAGGAAATCTCACCTGGCAAAAAACGCTGCTCGGGTGGGTCTTAGGTGGTAGTATATATTGGCCGGACCGAGAAGGGGGGGGCTTAAAAACGTGTCACGCGGTAACGAATGCACAATTGCACGAGTCAATCTCGCGTTTCTGGGAGGTAGAGGAGATCAGCCGTCGGGAACCCTCGAGCGTCGACGCGGCTAGCAATAAATGTGAGGAGCACTTTAGAACCACGACAGGTCGAGACGACGACGGGCGATACGTCGTCAGCATACCCTTCGACGAGAAAATCGTAGAATTGGGGGAATCGCGGGAACAAGCTGAGCGCCGGCTCATTTCATTGGAACGGAGATTCAGGAAAAACCCGGAACTCCATCAAGGGTATATAGATTTCATGCGTGAATACGAATCGCTCGGACATATGTCCAAGGTTGATGAAAATTCGTTAGAGAATCAACTTGGCTATTATTTGCCCCACCACGCGGTTTATAAGGAGTCCAGTACAACGACCAAACTTCGGGTAGTATTTGACGGATCTGCCAAGACATCCTCGGGGATCTCGTTAAATGACGCGCAGCTAGTAGGCATGCCCGTACAGAGTGATCTCGTCACTATTTTACTTAGATTTCGAAAACATCGGTATGTCCTGTCGGCGGACATAGAGAAAATGTACCGGCAAATTCGCGTGCGAGAGGACCATCGTAGATTTCAGCGGATACTATGGCGTTCAAATGCCAATGAACCCATTAGCGTTTACGATTTGAATACCATAACGTATGGCACCGCGTCGGCATCGTTTCTAGCAACGCGCGTGCTCAAGAAAATCGGGGAAGACTGCATGCAATCGCACCCGCTCGCTAGTCGTGCGATCATTCACGACTTCTATGTGGATGACCTGCTCACGGGATGCGATAGTTTAGAAGGGGCCGTGAAACTAAAGGCTTCATTAACCGAGGTCTTGGGCAATGCCGGAATGCCACTGCGAAAATGGGCTAGCAACCACATAGGGGCGCTCGGCAGCGATCGTAACGGAACACCGGCTAGCTTTGAAATCGCGGACACTGGAAGGGATCCGAAGACGTTAGGCATCTGTTGGACCGCTGAACCAGATGAACTACGGTACTCGCTCCGCGACAATAGGACGAACAAGATTACGAAGCGTACCATTCTGTCGGAAATCGCGCAAATATTCGACCCGCTCGGACTCATTAGCCCCATCGTGATCCGAGCAAAATTCATCATGAAGCGACTCTGGCGATTAGATGTGGGATGGGACGAAACCCTATCCCAGGAGATGCACACGCAATGGAACGACTTTCGTGCTGAACTGAAGGAGGTTCCATTGGTGGTCATCCCGCGGCGCGTGGTACCAAACAATCCGAGAGAAATAGAATTGCATGGCTTCTCGGACGCATCGGAACAAGCCTTTGGGGCCACGGTATACCTGCGGTCAAAAACGGTCGAGGGGGCGTGGTCGACGCGACTATTGTGTGCCAAGTCACGCGTAGCGCCGTTGAAATCGCTGTCACTGCCGCGATTAGAGCTGTCTGGTGCTCTTTTACTAGCGCGACTTGTTTCATACGTGAAGGAAGCGCTACAGATCGAGTTCGCGCGCGAATATTGTTGGACCGATTCAACGATCGTCTTGGCCTGGCTGAGGGCTGAACCGAGCCGATGGAAAACGTTCGTCGCGAATCGCGTTTCGGAGACACAGAGTCTCACCAAAATTGAGGCCTGGCATCACGTAAGATCTGCCGATAATCCTGCGGACATTGTATCGCGGGGGATCGCTGTTTCTGCCTTGAGAGACAGCGACCTTTGGTGGCACGGGCCGCAGTGGTTGTCGCAGAATTGCGACGATTGGCCAGCTTCAAGGCCAACAACCTCGGTGGAAATACCCGAAGAAAAACGGGCGGCCGCGACTCACGCAGGCCCGGCTAGCGCCGCGGCCTTGAGTGATTTCAACTTAGCCTCTCGTTACTCGTCCTACGAAAAATTGCTTCGGATAGTAGCTTACTGCTTTAGATTCGTGGATAACGCGCGGGCCAGGGGATCGCTACAGGGAAGTCGCGGTGATCCCTCCGATCACCATCCCCCATCCGCCGACGAGA
>NW_017104172.1:4267-6079 GCF_001263275.1 Habropoda laboriosa
TGACGCCACGGCAATCGTAGTCTTTCAATCTAAGAACTTGCTTTCACCTTTATTGCCTCATTTTCGACTTAGAATCTTCGCCTTTTTAACTTGTACATTTTTTGCATTCATATGGTCACCAGAGCCGAAGAGCTTCTTAACGTTATTGTCTGCTACGGTCATTGTTCGAGGCACTCGGAATTTCCGCGTGCGTCACTCAAGGGTACGCTTGGTACCTGAGAGTGACCTATGGTCTGGGGGGTGGCATTTTCGTGTAGTTTTTCCCACCTATGATTTAGCCAATACTTTTCGCCAGCCACCCTTCCCCACCACTGTCAAAAAATGTACTCAACCTATCCGAGGGCCTCACCCCCGCGATGCGTCCTCGCACCGAGGTGTCGTGGGACCTTTCGCGGAAGGGAACATTAGAATCCATCTGACCACACCAAGAGTCAAGTCACTAGAAGTTTTAGACCATTAGTAATAGTTGTTTGTCCTCCGCCATACGGAGGTGGTCCTTCGAAGACGAACCATTAGACTTAGTTGGCACTCCACGTGCAAAATTCGACAAGGCTCGAAAAGTTGATTACAACGACCACGAGCACATCATAAACAATTATAAACTATACTATTATACTATATTATGCAATGTACTATTATGCTATATTATATACTATACTATGATACTATATTGTATGCTATTAGAAAACAATTATACTGTTGGATACCAACCTACCACGACGTGACTCATGGATGCGAGCCGCTCGCGTTGTAATCTTCGATAAAGATCCAGCGTACCGCGAACACTCATTTCGCCAAATGTTTTGTACTTCAGTTCTTACAATTAGTCACCTAGGACCTTTGCCACTTTCCTAGACCTTTTACCTCAACCCCTCTCTAGTCCCTTCCGCGTTTTCTTCTAAACCCTATAAATATAGCAACTTCAAAAGCGGCGTCTATCATTATTACCAATATCTTCGTGCGACTCGCAACATGTTAGAAACTTGAATAAACCTCCTGTTAAGATTTTAATGTTGTACACTGTTGCGAGTGGTCCTTCGAGCCGGATATCCAGCTGATTGACGTCGGATTCCGCCCGAGGAGCAAACCGGCCTATCATCTGTATCCACACGCCAGCCGCGAGCCAGAGGAATCAACACGACTACGCAGATCCAGCCAACGAGATCTACGTACACGGAGGACCGGACTATCCTCAACCGCCAACTTCACGGCGACCGCAACTACCTGGAAGGTGATCACCAAGGCATCGACCATCCAGGGAACATCCTCTCGACGACGCAGCCAACAGACAAAGAGTATCCAAGTAAGTCCGCTCATTGTTTGTTTCGCGAATCATCGCTTCCTTCTCGATTTCTCTCGATTCCTTGCCACGCGACGATCAATTCAAAATGGCTACTGAACACGCAGAACTATTAAGGGGATTGAAGGCTAGACGCTCTACCTTCAAGGCTCAAATTACACGATTTCGTAATGCTCTCGACGCGTATACAGACACTAGTAGTTTAGAAGAATTGAAATTCAAAACCGAACGGCTCGTAACCTCTTTCGACGCGTACATCGAAATTCAATCGGAATTAGACGCAATGGACAACGTCATGGATCACTTAAACGAAAGGTACGACATCGAGGACAATTATTCGTCAGTAATTGCCAGATCGCGTACCTTAATTCTCGAAGGGGAAGTTACATCCCCACGCGCTATGTTGTCAAATACCGAAAACGATTCAAAAACGCAATCGATCCCTCGCGACGAGAACGAAATTCAGCTGCCCAGAATACAGCTTCCGACCTTCAGCGGCACATATGAAGATT
>NW_017104173.1:0-1246 GCF_001263275.1 Habropoda laboriosa
ATGCATACCATCGATTAACATATACGCCATCAACTAATTAATTGTTATTAACCACTGCAATGTTAACCACTGCATTCACGACCGTTACTTTATTTATTGCTACCTCTTTATCAACAAAAAATTAAATTAACCGTTATTACACTCGAATATCACATATCAACCACTGTTTCTTGTTCCAGTGACCTGCATCAGGTTAGTTTGTTTTTTTTATAACAACGCGCTCGAGTTTCATAACAACCACTGTTAATTTGCTCAGTTGGACATGCATACCGTCCATTAAAATATACGGCATCAACTAATTAATTGTTATTAACCACTGCAATGTCAACCACTGCTTTTACGACTGTTACTTTATTCGTTGGTACCTCTTTATTAACAAAAAATTAAATTAACCGTTATTACACTCGAATATCATACATCAACCACTGTTTCTTGCTCCTGTGACCTGCATCAAGTTTTTTGTTTATAACGACGCGCTCATGGATAATATCTACCACAGTTGATTTGTTCAATTAGATATACATACCATCCATTAAAATATATGCCTTCAACTAATTAATTGTTATTAACCACTGCAATGTCAACCACTGCTTTTACGACTGTTACTTTATTTATTGCTACCTCTTTATCAACAAAAAATTAAATTAACCGTTATTACACTCGAATTTCATATATCAACCACTGTTACTTGTTCCAGTGACCTGCATCAGGTTAGTCCTTTTTTTTTATAACAACGCGGACGAGTTTCAAATCCACCACTGATAATTTATTCAGTTGGACATGCATCCCATCGATTAAATTATACGGCATCAGCTAATTAACTGTTATCAACCACTGCAATGTCAACCACTGCTTCTCCGACGGTTACTTTATTTATTGCTACCTCTTTATCAACAAAAAATTAAATTAACCGTTATTACACTCGAATATCACATATCAACCACTGTTTCTTGTTCCAGTGACCTGCATCAGGTTAGTTTTTTTTTTTATAACAACGCTCTCGAGTTTCATAACAACCACAGTTAATTTGTTCAGTTGGACATGCATACCATCCATTAAAATATACGGCATCAACTAATTAATTGTTATTAACCACTGCAATGTCAACCACTGCTTTTACGACTGTTACATTATATTACAACCTCTTAATCAACAAAAAATTATATTAACCGTTATTGCACATGAATATGATATATCAACCACTGTTTGTTGCTCCCGTGTCCGGCATTAGGATAGTTTTTTGTTT
>NW_017104174.1:0-319 GCF_001263275.1 Habropoda laboriosa
ATTAAACATGTGCGCCTCGTTATAAACAAAAAACAAACCTGATGCAGGTCTCGGGAGCAACAAACAGTGGTTGATATATGAAATTCGAGTGTAATAAGGGTTAACTTAATTTTTTGTTGATAAAGGGGTAGCAATAAATAAAATAACTGTCCTATGAGCCGCGGTTGACATTGCAGAGGTTAATAACTATTTATTAGTTGATGGCGTATATTTCATTTGATGGTATGCATGTCTAATTAAACAAATTAACAGTGGGTGATATGAAACTCGAGCGCGTGTTACAATACACAAGTAACCTGATGCAGGACTCCGAAACAAG
>NW_017104175.1:0-345 GCF_001263275.1 Habropoda laboriosa
TATATTTAACGTCGAAATATTTAATTATCTGTATTTTCCCCCACATCGTAGTTCTTATATTCGGCACCATCATACAGAATGCGTAGCAGAATCGTACGCCATTTACAATACGACAATTGCCGCAGTATGTTATGTAAATGTCGCGAAGAACTACTATCGCCTAGCCGTCGTTATAGGTGTATATTCACTTCGTTTAACAGTGACACGGCTACCGTGTGAGATATTGAAGAACCAAGAACACCATTACATTCGGAATCAGAGAATTGTAAGAATTCCTTGGTTACATTTAGTTTTAGGAATTATTTCTAACGTCGAAGGATTTAATTATCTGTATTTTCCCCCACA
>NW_017104176.1:0-2866 GCF_001263275.1 Habropoda laboriosa
GCTATGCATTCTGGATGACGGCGACGAATATAAGAACTACGATGGTGGGGGAAAATACGGATACTTAAATATTTCAACGTTAATAATATTTCCTAAAGCAAAGTGTGACCAACGAAATCTTACCATTTTTTGATACCGAATACAAAGGTGTGCTTTGTTGTTCAATAACTAAAACGGTTCCCGTGTTACTGTTAAACGAAGCGAATATACACATATAACGTCCCGCTTTGTGATAGTTTTACTTCGCGACTTTCACGTAACGTACCGGGACGATACTCGTACACTAAATGTAGTACGATCCTGCAATGCATTCTGGACATCGGCGTCGAATTTTCATACTACGATGGTGGGGGGAAATACAGATAATTAAATATTTCAACATTAAATATATACCCTACAAATAAATGCTTCCATCGAAATCTTACCTTTTTTTGTTACCGAACACAAAGGTGTGGTTTGTTTTTTCAATAGCACAAACGGTTCCCGTGTTACTGTTAAACGAAGGGAATATACATTTAACGTTGGCTAGGGGATAGTAGTTCTTCGTGTCTTTCACATAACATACTGCTGCGATACTCGTACTCTAAATGGGGCACGATTCTGCTATGCATTCTAGACATCGGCTTGGAATTTTCGAATACTACGATGGTGGGGAAAATACAGATAATTAAATATATCGACATTAAAAATACTTCCTTCAGCTAAGTGTTTACAACGAAATATTATCATTTTTTGATAACGAATGCAAAGGTGTGCATTGTTATTCAAACGTCAAACGGTGCTGATGTTACTGTTAATCGAAGTGAATATACACATATAACGTCGGCTAGGCGATAGTACTTCTTCGCGAAGTTCACGTAACGCACCGGTACGATACTCGTCCTCTAAATGGTGTTTGATTTTGCTCTGCATTCTTGATGTCGGCGCCGAATTTTCGAACTACGGTGAGGGGGAAAATACATATTATTAAATGTTTCGACTTTAAATATAATTCCTTCAGCTAAATGTATCCAATGATATCTTACCTTTCTTTGATACCGAATACAAAGGTGTGGTTTGTTTTTTCAATAGATCAAACGGCTCCCGTGTTACTGTTAAACGAAGCGAATATACATCATTACGCCGGATAGGCGGTAGTAGTTCTTCGTGATTTTCACGTAACATACCGATACTCGTACTCCAAATGGAATACGTTACTGCAATGCAGTCTGGACAAAGGCGTCGAATTTTCGAACTACGATGGTGGGGGAAAATACAGATAACTTAATATTTCGACTTTAAAAATATTCCTTACAAATAAATGTTCCCAACGAAATCTTACCTTATTTGGTACCGAATTCAAAGGTGTGGTTTGTTTTTTCAATAGCTCAAACGGTTCACGTGTTACTGTTAAACGACGCAAATAGTACTATATAACGCCGATCTTGGGCATCGTTGTTTTTCGCGAATTTCAGCTTTCCTACAGGGCCCATGCTCGTTTCGTCTACGACGATCTATTCTGCTAGACATTCTGGACGTAGGCGTCGAATATTGGAACTACGATGCTGGGGGCAAATACAGATAATTAAATATTTCGACGTTAATAATAATACCTACAGCTAAATATATCGAACGAAATCATAGGATTTTTGAACCCGAATACAAAGGTGTGCTTGGTTCTTCAATAGCTCACACGTTTCCCACGTTACTCTTAAACGATGAGAATAATCACATATAGGGTTGCGCTGTGTTGATAGTAGTTCTTCGCGAGTTTCACATAACCTACTGGGATGATACTCTTACTCTCTGTGGCGTTCTATTCAGCTATTAATTTCGGACGTCGGCCTCCAATATTCGAAATACGATTGTGGGTGCAAGTACAGAGAATTAAAAATATTGTCGTAAAGATAATTCCTACAACTAAAAGTGTGGAACGAAGTCTTACCAGTTTTTATCCCGAATACAACGGTGTGCTTGGATTTTCAATAGCAAATACAATTACCGAATTACGGCTAAGAGACGCGAATAGATACGTATTACGTCGCGCTTGGGGATAGTAGTTGTTTATGATTTTCACCTAACGCACTGCGCGGGTTCTAGTCTACTCTACGGCGCTCCATTCCGCTATTAATTTTGGACGTAGGCGTTGAGTTTTCTAACTAGGATTGTGAGGGCAAGTACGGATAATTAAAAATATCGACATTAATATTATGGTGAATACACCGAAATGTTACAATTTTTTGACCCGAATATAAAGATGTGACTGCTTCTTCCATAACTCTCATGGTTTCCGTGTTGCTGTTAAACGAGGCGAATAAACAAATATAACGTCACTCTAGAGATATTATTTCTTCGCGATTTTCACGTAACGTACCGGTACGATACTCGTACTCTAAATGGAGTACATTTCTACTATGCGTTCCGGACATCGGCGTCGCATTTTCGAAATACGATGGTGTGGGCAAATACAGATAACTAAATATTTCGAGTTTAAATATAATTCCTTCAGCTAAATGTATCCAACGAGATCTTTCAATTATTTGATGCCGCATATAAAGGTGTGATTGGTTCTTCTACTCGTATTCTAAATGGAGTATATTTCTGCTATGCATTCTGGACATCGGCGTCGACTTTTCGAACTACGATGATGGGGGCAAATACAGAAAATTAAATATTTCGTCGTTAGACATATTTTCATCAGATAAATGTTCCCAACGAATTCTTACCTTTTTTTGTTACCGAATACAAAGGTGTTCTTTGTTTTTTCAATAGCTCAAACGGTTCTCGTGTTACGGTTAAACGAATCGAATATAAACTTATAACGTCACTCTAGAGATATTATTTCTTCGCGATTTTCACGTAACGTACCGGTACGATACTCGTACTC
>NW_017104176.1:2914-3554 GCF_001263275.1 Habropoda laboriosa
CGAACTACGATGGTGGGGAAAATACAGATAACTGAATATTTCGACTATAAAAATAATTCCTAATACAAAATGTGACCAACGAAATCTAACCATTTTTTGATACCGAATACAAAGGTGTGTTTATTATTCAAGGCTCAAACGGATTCGGTGTTACTGTTAAACGAAGCGAATATACATCTATACCGTCGGCTAGGCGGTAGTAGTTCTTCGCGAGTTTCACATAACATACTGCGGCAAATGTCGTACTCTAAATGGCGTACGATTCTGCTTTGCATTTTGGCCGACGGCATTGAATTTTAGAACTTCGATGGTGGGTGCAAATACAGATAATTAAATATATCGACTTTAAAAATGATTCCTACAACTGAATGTTACAAACGAAATCATACCTTTTTCTGATACCGAATAAAAAGGTGTGGTTTGTTTTTTCAATAGCTCAAACGGTTCCCGTGTACCCGATAAAAGAAGCCATAACGGCGCACTTGGAGATAGTATTTCTTTGCGATTTTCATGTACCGTACTGGTACGATGCTCGTACTCTAAATGGAGTACATTTCTACTATGCATTCCGGACATTGGCGACGAATTTTCGAAATACGATGGTGTGGGCAAATACAGATAATTAAATATTTCGACTTTA
>NW_017104177.1:0-523 GCF_001263275.1 Habropoda laboriosa
ACGTCCAGAATGAATAGCGGAATCAAACACCATTAGGGTACGAATATCTCCGCAGTATGTTATGTTAATGACGCGAAGAAATACTATAAACATGTGCAACGTTATATGAGTATATTCGCTTCGTCTAACAGTAACACGGGAACCGTTTGAGCATTTGTAAATACAAACCACACCTTTGCATTCGGTACCAGAAAAGGGTAAGGTTTCGTTGTGTACATTCAGAGGTAGATGTCATTTTTGACGTCGATATATTTAATTAACTGTATTTGCACCCACCATCGCAGTTCGAAAATTCGGCGCTGTTGTCCAGAATGGATAGCAGAATCGTACGCCATTTAGTGTACGAGTGTGCCCCGAGTATGTTACGTGAAAGTCGCGAAGAATTACAATTACCGAGCCGCGTTATATTTGTATATTCGCTTCGTTTAACAGTAACATGGCAAACGTGCGAGATATTGATGAACCAAGCACACATTTGTATTCGGTACCAAAGAAAGGTAAAATATCGTTGGGAATTTTTATT
>NW_017104178.1:0-10288 GCF_001263275.1 Habropoda laboriosa
ACGTCCGAGCCCTCCTATCTACACCCACGTCTACCGCGAATCGGGAAACACGCGCTTTTATATTAGGACAACCTATCGACGATCGTTCGGAACGCGAGCCGTAAATCCTTTAATAAAAAGGTGACAGCGGTGGAACAAGCCGTGCACTCACCCTTTTTATAACATCGAATAAAAACTTTTTTGTAGATTTTCATTAACACGATTTATTGTCAACTGAATACTGATTAACTTTTGTTTGAAAAATTTGTTCATCAGTTTCGCGGAAATACCGGCAAAATCGTAGCGGCTGTTTTGCACACAGGGGTTTCGGAGACAAATATCATAACTGTTGCGTCTTGTACTTCGAACAAGCAATATGTTCGAGAGTGGTGGCGCTATACTGTCGCTGGTTCGATAATGTTCGTTTGATGGATGGTGTGATGTTGGTGAAGATAAATAGTGTCACACGTATTTCAATATTATATTTCAGAATAAATTACTTGGTGATATAATCAATGTCTTAGTGTGGTGTGCGTGTGAATGTTGATCTTTATACAAATGTTAATAATCATCCCGTTTGAGGGTGTTGTGTCGCTATTTATATGAAAAGTGGATGTGTGGGAGGTGATGGTGTGCGCCAATTAGAGCGTGACTACCCTTCGGACAGTCCTCCAGGACCCGCTAGCATACCGCCCATCCTGGAAGTCCCAGTTGGCAGGGTGGTGGTACGTCGCGTTGGCGGGGGCATGAGGTCCAAGGGTAGCTCGCTCGTAATGGGACTTGAGCGGTCGGGGCGACGGGGAAGGTTTTATGGCACGGCACTATTTGTCGGATTGTCACGAGTGGGCACCAGGAAGTCATGTGGCGCGCAGAAACTTTATGTTGCTACCGCCATAAATGCTTCCTGGGCCTCGCTGACAGATTAAAAAGAATTAGTTGGCAAAAAAAAGGAAAAGGAAAGGTGTGTAATTCAAAGTCGCCTGAAAGAACGGCCGTGCCATAAACCCAATCCCTAACACGCACTATGATTATAATATATGCCACGAGTCTGTCTCGTTGTTACAAAGTGAAGGGTTAATGTTCTTTGATTGTTATATGTCACTAACGCCGGTGAATATGTGTTTCTGATTCTACAAAATTGGTTGTTCCCTTCGTTTTCAGTTCGCGGCGCCCTTCCAAGGGGTTGAATATCGGTTTTTACGGAGGTATGAATTTTTGTGGGAAATCAAGACTGCCCTAATTAAATTAAAGTTGTGGTCAACGTCTAACACCAACTCGACTTTAGAGAGTGAGAGGTCATGGGGTTTACGCAAAAACCCAGAGCAACTGTGTCGGTCATTCACAGTGATGTACGCCCGCGTGGGTTTATGACACGTCAATTGCTATTGAGATGCAGGAAAAAGCTCCGAATTCTTCGCCTTTGTTCAACGAGGAAAAATTAAGGAAAAATGCACACTGACGATCTTAATTTTAAAAATAGCAAAAAATCATGTCCGTATCATACACACTCTCAGCGTTTCCCCATGTTTGCATATATTATTTAATTACATATTCAGGCAGTAAAAATTAACCGACTACTTCGTTATGATAATAATCCATAACTGCGGCTCCCAGTTTATTAACATTATGATTACACTCTCAGTTTATTAACCTGGTGGTCAATATGACAGTCATTTCCAACAACATTTTAGCAAGCATGGTTTGACAAGCGTAGGGAAAATGTTCACGAAATTAGCTAAAATACTTCGGTAAACTTTCCAGTTCATTTGAGCGACGATAATCAAGCAAGCTTCGCATTCGGGATTCATCATACACCAATAAGCAGAACGTTGTTATGTGGTGAAACCAATAGGATAAAATTAATATGGAAAACGAACATCGTCACGAGTTTTGGTATGACCAATTTCACGCTCGAGCTAACCTAGATTTATAAAAAATGCAAGTTCGATTTACCAAGATAGAGTTTATCGATTATTCGCGATATTTTAAACGATTCATTTTTTTCTTCCATACTTTTATCACCTATGAATTGCGCGCACCTACAGTGTATTTTTTTTTTTACTTTTCCCTTTTCGAAAAATACAACGCGAATGGTTGATGATAAATTTTAATTGCTATTGGAAAATAACGGATATCAGTTTCGTTACGCTATAAATTTAGGACCGTAAAGATCTGTATCGTTGAATTGAAAAGGGATCGATATGAATAGACTACAAAAGTGCTTTTAATTAAACAGACATTAATAACTAAAATTATATCCTTTAAATTTGCATATTATATTCATAAAAAGGTACGTGTGTAATATCCTTTCCCACGAAGATTAATCTTGCAGGTTAATGTCGATACTATGGAAACATTACATGATTTAATTTTAACCTGCGATCCATCGAATGAAATAAAAATAATGAAACAATCGGTACCTAAAACCATACTTCAGTTGTACAAACTGAAGAATACCTCACGTCCTTTTGACAATACGAAAAAAGGCAAAGGAAAAAGTTTTTCAACAGGGTTCATTCTGAAATCATGTTTCAGTGAATTTCAAGACTCTTCGACACTTTCTTAAACCAAATCATATTCGTTTATGTTGGTTTTTGTTATAAATCAAATCAAAAATTAATCTCTTTCCGTGATGAACGGAGATGCGGTTTCTCATCTGTTTATATGAGAAAGGAGATAACGCACCCCTATTAAATGAGGTCATCGGTGCCTCATGTTACCGGCTCTGCGCGCCCGGTAGAGTTAGTCCTCTAAAGACATTTGAAATAGAAAGAAGTCACTTCCATCGCGTAGAAAATAAAATATCTCAATATCGAAAGTTGAAAACAGTTTATTTAAAACCCATTTCCCAACAGGTTATGGGCCCAGGTCTAACGTGTAGAAACTGTGCGGAACTAATTTTATAATAATTATTTTAAGTGTTTTTATTAGTTGTTAGTTGTGTAAGGACACGTATATTAGTATTCATCATGGATCAATTAAAAGTGAAAAGAAACATTATTCCTTTTAATGGTGACAAGTATAGTGTGTGGAAATTCAGAATTCGTTCGTTGTTGACTGAACTAAGTGTGATCAAAGTTATCGATGAAAGAGTTCCAGACAAGAAACCTAACGACTGGGACAAGGCCGAAAACACTGCTAAGAGTATAATTATTGAGTTTTTATCGGATTCGTTTCTTGGTTTCGCGAGTGGAAGTGTGACAGCGAAGGAAATTATTGAAAATTTAGATAAAATTTATGAGAGAAAAAGTCTCGCAACTCAATTGGCTATCAGAAAGAAATTGCTCAGTTTAAAGTTACAAGGAGATATACCATTAGTCAAACATTTCACTGTTTTTAATGACTTGATTACGGAATTATCAGCGGCTGGAGCAAAGTTGGAAGAAACAGATAAAGTGGCACACTTGTTATTAACTCTTCCACCTTCTTACGATGGTGTGATTACAGCAATAGAGACATTGTCAGAAGATACATTGACTTTGGCATTTGTGAAAACAAGACTTCTTGACCACGAGGTAAAAATAAAAGCGGAAAGTACAGATACGAGTGCAAAAGTGCTTTATACTGGAAATGCGATAAACACAACGAGACAACCAGATTTTGACATATCGAAGACTAAAGGTTTTGCTCGAAAATTTGGACAGTTTAATAGATTCAAGAATAACAGAAGAATCCCTGGTATTAAATGTCACCACTGTAATAAACTAGGACACATGAAACGTGAATGCCGTTATTATTTGAAGGAACTGAAACAGAAGAATCATAAAGAGACGGAAAAAAGGAAAACAAATCAAACTGCTCAAATGGCTCAACAGTTATCATCAATCGGAAGTTCTAGCTTTGCTTTCATGACTGGTGATTATGAACGCGAAAGATACGAGAAGAATGAAATAACGTTCCTGATAGATTCAGGAGCATCAGATCACTATCGATATTCCTTATACTTCGAAAGTTATACTAAAATGTCACTAAATTCTTCGATCCGGACCTCCGTGCGCCGTGGCCGAAAGGGCATTGAAAAATTATAAACGTGATGAGCCGCTTTGTAAGGAAGTGCAAGATGGTATTAAACCCAAAAACGAAGAATTATCAACTACAGAATTACTAAACACGTAAGACAATAACGAAAGTTACAACAGCTTGCTATGGCAATTCATGCCAAAGTATTTGTATTGTGAACTAAAAACTATATAAATTGCTAATTCTTTAGCTGTAGCTATTTATAGCGAAGGCTATTCAAGTCTGTTCAAACTATTCAAGACTATGAGCATAATAATTGGCCTTATTGCTTTAAATTTCGCAATGGAACGCGACACTAAGCGGATATTGGTCGCCGACAGAAGACACCACGCAGCATCAAAAGAGGCAAAGATATAAAAAAATAATATATATTGGTAAGGTTAAGATAAATAATCAGATATTATTTCCTTGAAAATTTCCAAGATCTTTTAATGCGCGCGCGCCTTCGAGCACGTAGAGTCTCGCACACATCTGATTCTGCCACGATACACAACCCACCCCAAATTTGTCAGATACGTATACTAAGTAAATGTTGCTTTATCGTTCGAACCAGAATTGTGCAAATATTTTCAAAATTCAGTCTTTGCGGTCAAAAATACCATCATTTTTTTTGCTAAAATCGAAAACAATTTCTACGAAACCTTGCCATTCCTTTATTTCTCAATATATTTTTATTATTCTAGTGCAGACAATAGCCACGTGTTTACAAATTAAACATTTTTTTGCATTTTGTGTTTCAGATAACTATAACGTCTGATATAAGGTCTGCCACCAGAAAGGATATTTTTCAAGGCGCTCACGGTGGTCCTCATTCACAATAAATAGATATTTTTACTTACAATGTGGCGGCCCGTGCACGTGCACACCGCCGGACCGCCACAACATTGTATCACCAAACGTTGCCGACGTGGCAACCGTCGCCAACGGAACTCGGCGGCCTAACGGGTCGACGGCCCTCGGAAACAGAGGACGATCCGAAGACCGATTCCGAGGGCAGTCTTCCCGGCACGAGGGAGTCGACGACGACCCATTGTACCGAGCGTGCGACTACCGCGCATCGAACGTAATAAAAGATACACCGCATCCACGTGTCGTTAATTCACCTACTCATCCCACACTAACTTATACCTCACCCATTTGGTTCAACGTCTCTGCGAGCACAATGGAAAAACTGAGGGTAATAGAAAGGAAATGCCTTAGAGCCTGGGCAAATACAGAACACCGGAATCAAACTACACAAAACTAATCAGCAACCACAAACTATACGAATACGCCAACATAACCAGAATAGACTTACACATACTAAAACTCATAAGAAACCACTGGGCAAACATCAGAAACGTAACAAACAATAGTCTCATATACAGCTCCACATACCCCAACCCACAATACCACGAAAAGACACGACACACAGGATACATCCCACCAGAAGCATTCACACACCTCGACAGTCAAGGATACATACAGGACAAAGACAATACACCACTCATCTACCACACCACACGCAAAGCAGACAACAAAAAGATTCTCTACTCAACGGACATAAATGACAACGACACAAACACACGACTCAACTACAACTCTCAAAAATAGATAAGAAAGACACACACCGACGTAACAAAAAGAAGTACTGGTGGTTACAACACTAACCACTTAACAACAATGAAACAGAAACACGAATAAACAAAAAACAATTGACACTAAATCCTCGTTAGTATAGTGGTCAGTATCTCCGCCTGTCACGCGGAAGACCGGGGTTCGATTCCCCGACGGGGAGGATCATATTTTATTTTTATTTCCTGCTATATTTATCTGATATTCATATTTATATACTTTTAACCCTAGTATTAAAACAGCTACCATTATTGTACGCCATCTATTATGATTATTATTACTATTATACTCCCCAGTTCCTACCATGTACAATACTCATTAGTATTATATTATCTTATAATTGTCTCCCTCAACTTATATTCATCTTAATACTGCAAAACATAAAACGACGCAGATAACACCATAATCTAAGGGAAAAAAAAATAACTACCACCTACTTATAAATAATTTATACACCCTTTCTCTCTCTTCTCTCTTCTTTTCTCCATCCAAAAAATAAACCAAAGATAAATGTACAGTTTACCGTGCCTTCTGTACATAACCATAAAGGTTACCGCTTAGTTAGTTAGCTGTAGTACATAGTATATAAGTAACGTTAAGCGCGATAGTAGTAAGATTACTGTTAAGATTACGAGTGCTCTATCCTAGAGCCATTGATCTCATTACACTTAAGCCAAATTCATCCTTTGTACGTTTTTGGTTTGTTGTACCTGTTGTATATATTGTTTTATTTATCGGTACAATAAACGTATGTTACAAAAAAAAAGTGGTCAGTATCTCCGCCTGTCACGCGGAAGACCGGGGTTCGATTCCCCGACGGGGAGGGATTATTTTTGCTTTCATTAGTTGCATTGTATATTTTCATTTTTACATTTACTTTACGAAAAATGTATTATTTCCTGCCGAAAATGGAGAGACAGTAGAATAAACAGTGAGGTCGTAAACTTAAATGGCGAATCGTTCAAATTAGTCTGCAATAGTTTGAAAACAAACAAAATCGAATTTTTTACCTACAGTCCAAAACAGGATAAGGTGACGACGATCCTTCTAAAGAACTTAGAACGAGAATTTGACCCGGACACTGTACTGGAACACTTAAAAAGGAAAAACATCGATAACGTAGTATTCAAATCCGTTAAAAAGTTCACAACCCAGAGATCAATTAAAGAGGGCCGAAATCTCCCAATATACTTAGTTCAAATCTCACAAGAAAGCAAAGTCGATAATCTAACACAAATAAAAACATTGCTACACTCATTAGTATCGTGGGAAAAGTTAATCAAAAGAGATCGCATCCAGTGTAAGAGGTGCCAACGAATTGGCCACGTGGCATTTAACTGCAATTTAAAATACAGATGTGTAAAGTGCAACGATCCGCACAATCCAGGAGAGTGCCCGCGCACCAGTATGACAGATGCTCAACCCTATTGCGCAAACTGTAAACAATTCGGACATCCAGCCTCTTACAGAGGATGCCCGAAGCTAGTTGAAATCAAACAAAAAATCGAGCATAAAAAGCAACAAATGAAATTAGCAAAAGAAAACAAAGAGAAAGTAGTCAATAAATTAGTAAGACCGAATGTATCATTCAGTGCAATAGTTTCAAACACCAACACGCATACAAACTCATATCAACAACCTCCTCAACCGCAAGCTCAACCGAACACTAACACTACACCTCACACACCGCTATTAGAGGAAATTAAAAACATCATCACAGTCACGATCAATTCACAAATCTCTCAACTAGCAGAAAGCATTGCAGCAAATAGAAATAGGATTAATATCATAGCAGATGCACTAGAAATCAGCATATAAAATTCACCGCACCGGGAACAAGTAGAAGTAAAGCCAATGAACTGCTAATTAGCGAGCTTAGAATAATTCAAATCAACGTAAACTCAATAATAACTAACGAAAGAAGAGTCACACTCCTGGATTGTCTAGACAGACACAAACCGGATTTAGTTTTGCTCTCCGAAACAAAACTAAACCCGATCCACAAAATCACTTTTAAAGACTATCAATTCATAAGAAGAGATAGATTAAACTCTAAACAAGCGGGCGGCACGGGAATACTAATTCGTAAGGACATTAAATTTAAGAACGTCCAGCCAACCTGTGTCACGAATAGCGTAAGTTTCGAGTCTACAGTTTTAGAAATTAAATTTCAAAATAATTGCAAATTATACATAATCGCAGGATATGCAACCAGCAACTGCAGAAAAGAATTCATGATGGAATTCAGGTCGTTATTTAACGCCCTGGAACTGTATAAATCCGGCAACTATTATTTATTGGCCGGAGACTTAAATGCTAAACACCAGGCATGGGGCAATACAATTAACAATAGTCGGGGAATATCATTGAACAAATGGCTTCTCGAAAATGAAATCACATATAGAACATCCCTTTACAGAACAGCAGTCCCATCATATCCTAAAAGCGGAGCGTTCATTGACCTCTGCATAGCCGACAACAGAATAAAATTCCACGACACCCTCATTCACAACCACCTCAGTTCCTTCCAATACGACAGCGACCATAGAGCCTCACTAATGACAATATCCATTCCTTCGACCGGGTCTTTTGTTTTCGAAGAATCAATCCCAAACATAAAATATAACTTTAATAAAGCCGACTGGACTAAATACAAATCTTTCCTAATCGAAAATGACGAAACTAACATAGCAAAAGACAGAAACCTCACGACTAGCGAAATAGACAACTACATAGAAATACTCAACACAAACATACTCAACGCAATAGACAATACGGTACCACGAATAGACAACAATTTCAATTCAACGGATAAATACATAACCCCAAAAATAAAAAATCTCCGCAAACAAAAAAGCCACTTAATCACACAATTAAACAGACTGTCACGGATACAGAATTATACCGCAGCAAACGACCCATTAATAGTTACGCTAAAAAAAGCATTAGCTCAAATTAGATACGAAATCAGGAAAACGTTCCAAGAAACCGTGAGCAACCACTGGAAAAACAGAATAGCTAAAATCTCAGTGCACAAACCGCGCGAAATGTTTCCCTCCTTAAACAGCCTTTTCAGAACAAAAGACAACACCGAAATTGAGACGCTCAAAATTCCCTCCACAGATACAAACCTCCTCAGAAAGGCCAATCTCGATATTAACCAATTGCCAACAGACACAAACAACAAAGTCCAAATCACAAATCCCCGAGACAAATTAGACGTGATCGGAGCACACTTCGAAACAGTCCACATGAAAAACCTGCACATGGGAAAGAAACAACACTCAAATATAATAAATCAGAAAATAAACTCGCTTCAACAAGAAATCCAAAACGACACCACACTATGCACATTCACTGCAACAAACACAGCAGACAACCCGGATGTAAATAGCATTCCTCCAAATTACTTCACTTTCTTCGATAAACTCGAAAACACGTTCAAAAATCTAAATAACAAGAAATCCTCCAGCTTTGATGGAATACCTAACATAGCTCTGAAACATCTACCCAGACTTTACATATATTATTACTCTATCCTTTTCAATAATTGCTTAAACGCATCGTATTTCCCCACAATTTGGAAAACAGCCAAATTGATAACAATAAAGAAAAAGAACAAAGACGGCAGCGACCCCAACAACTATCGCCCCATAAGCCTGCTACCAAATATCAGCAAAGTCTTCGAAACATCGATAAATGATGCAATTGTCGGATTGTGCAGATCCAGAGACATAATACCTGAAACACAATTCGGTTTTCGACACAAACACTCCACAGTACACGCAATAACCAAATTCACCTCGGACATTTGCTGGGCGAGAAATGTAGGCGACTGCGTAGGAGCCTTGCTAATTGATTTAGAAAAAGCGTTCGACACCGTTTGGCTGGACGGTCTCTTTTTTAAACTTCTCAAAAAACAGTTCCCGATGCATTTGATAAAAATCATCTGGAACATGTTGCACGAGAAAAAATTCTATGTAGTGAACGGTCAGTATTCATCTAGTAAAGCATTCAAAATCGCGAACGGGCTGCAACAAGGCACAGTAAATTCCCCCGTCTTGTTCAACATCTTTATGAGTGATCTACTACAACTGTACGACCTAAATACGGACAACGTCAAAAAAGCAGTAGCATTCGCAGACGACTTAGTAATATACATCAGACACAACAAACCATCCAAATTGCAATCCCTCCTACAGGAAACCTTTAACAAAATTCAAGATTATTTCAACACGTGGAAATTAAAAATAAACATAAACAAATGCGAGACTATTTTATTTAGACCATACATATCCACCATTTCCGATGCTAATAACGATGTTCGTAGATTCGCAGGAAAATTTCACATTCACGACAGCCAAAACCCGAATATCAAAATTCCACGTAAAGACGTTGTCCGATACTTAGGAATACATCTGGATTTTAAGCTTAATTACACCAAACACGTAGAGATACAAATAGAAAAAGCACAAAAAGCCTTTGCAAGTTACAAAAAGTTATTCTATGCCAAAGACCTAGATAAATGCGTCAAAATTTTAAGTTACAAGCTCTTCATCCGACCGATCCTGACATACAGCTGCCCCATCTGGTTCAATATCAGCCTAGGAACTATGGAGAAACGTCGAGCCTTCGAAAGGAAATGCATCCGAGCCTGCCTCAACAGATACCGGTC
>NW_017104179.1:0-1027 GCF_001263275.1 Habropoda laboriosa
AGCCCAACGGCGCGACTCCTTCGCAGGGGTGTCGATGGGTTCGCCGTGATCGCTAAGGCACCTTCGTGCCCTAGCAATCTGGAGGGCAAGATAGTCCCCAGGACGAACAGATGACGCCACCTCGGAGAGCGAAAGTCTTTGCAACCGGTTCAGCCGAATTCTGGGAATACTCCACCGAAGCGAAGGTATCCCCAGACCACCCGAATCGATGGTGGAGTGGAAATACGCCGTAGGTGTATCCGGCGGCAGATCTAACCACTTCCTTACCACTGACCTCACAGCACGATCGCACCGGTTGAGCGACCCCACCATGACGTTCCCCAACGACGCAGCATAATATATGCCCGGCAGCAGATATGTCCGCAGGGCGAACAGTCTCTGCTGCGGCTTTAAGGGGGCTTTGCTGATCTTCAGCAATTCAGCGGCCAACATGACTGCCGGGTCAGACCGCAGACGTCCCTCTGGGGTAAATGGGATTCCCAAGTACCGCCAGGTGTCGGTCCGCCGCATCGCAACCAGCTTCTGACCACCGAGGAAAAAGTTTCCTTGATCGACGGTGGTCTTCTTCTGGCGCGGAACGATCCCCAAGGAGATGGTAAAAGACTTCCCGACGTTAGCGGACATGCCGCATGACGCCAGGAAGCCCTCCGCACAGTCAAGCAGCCGCTGAAGCCCCGTGGTCGTTGAGGCCGCCAGGATGAGGTCATCTGCGAAGGCGGCCGCCGCGATCCTAACACCGTCGATATCGGCCCCGATGTCCTGGGGTAGACGCTTGAGGAGTGTGTCCAGCACCATGTTGAAGATATATGGAGACGTCGGGTCTCCTTGCCTTACCCCATGCATCGGATGGATGGCATGGGACTGCCACCCATCCGACACGATGGTCGTAAGGGCGTCGGAGTAGACGTTCTCCATATACTCCACCATGGGCAACGGACACCCCCTCGCTTTCAGCGTCTCGATAATCGAACGGTGGGAAACGGTGTCGAACGCCTTCGCCACATCAACCGAGGCGATGTGCAGAGGC
>NW_017104180.1:0-1984 GCF_001263275.1 Habropoda laboriosa
CAATAGGATTGAGGTCTGGAGTTTGAGAGGGCCATGGTAAAATGTTTACATTTTGCTGACATAGAAATTGTTTAACCCTACGGGCTGTGTGTTACGGGTCTTTGTCAGCTTGCAAAATCCCCAGTTATCTGGCATTTGATTTCTTGTAAATGGGAGCAATACCTCATTTAATATATCAATGTATTTGTATTGATCCATTATTCCTTCAATTCTATGAATTGGGCCAACAACTTGTAACATAAACGTTCCCCAAAAGTTCACTGAACCTCCTCCACCTTTCACGGTTCATTTTATACATTTTGGCGAAAATTCCTCGATGACACGACGTCGAACATACAATTTGCCATCTGACCCCATTCTATTAAACTTGGACTCATCGGTAAAAACAACTGTTGACCAGTCTGCTATTGTCCAGTTGCGATGATTTTTAGCGAACTGTAAACGAAGTTTTCGGTTTCGTTTGGAAATGAGTGGCTTCTTGCGAGCGATGCGACCCATAAGATTAAATTCGTTTAATCTTCTTCGCACTGTTCGAACACTAATTTTGCTGATAATTTCGACACCAGATTCATTGAGAACTTGTTCGGCTGTTTTGTAATGGTCCGCTTCAGAGATGCTGTGAAGAATGCGATCTTCTCGTGCTGTTGTATTACGAGGCCTTCTTTTACGCGACACGTTACAAACTGATCCTGTCTTAGATATAAATTGCATTGCCTGTATACACGCCGTTTTGGAAATATTTAATTTTGTAGCAATTGCCGAAAATGAGTATCCCTTATCTCTCAATAATATAATTTGAATTCATAGTTCAGGAGTAATGTTCTTCTCTCGACTCATGATTGTTGACTGATTAACAATTGTTTGCGATCTTGAATGAAGTGATCCATCGCAACCATGTCAACAATGATGGTAACTAAGGATCTGATGCAACTATGTAATGTGAAAATAAGCAAAAAATGAAAAACACGAATCGGTCTTAAGTAGTTGTCCGCTGTTATAACGACCTAATCTGAGAAAATGTTAATTATATTAGTAGTTAATAGTGTTGTAAATAAAATTATTGCGTTATTATGGTATAACATACTTCAAAATGTATTTCATATGACTTTAGTATACGAAAAATACAATGTATAAAATATTAGCACTCTTTATTTCCTTAACTACCCAGCGGTCTTAAGTAGCTGGCCGCCACTGTATAACGACGCACATGGTTATAGTAGTTCTTCGCGACCTTGGCATATCATACCGGGACGATTCACCTTCTCTAAATGGCGTACGGTTTTGCCATGCATTCTGGACGCCGGCGTCGAATTATCGAACTACGATGTGGGGGAAAACACAAATAATTCAATATTTCGTCGCTAGAAATATTCCCTACAAATGTTTGTTCCCAACGAAATCTTACCTTTTTTTGGTACCGAAAACGAAGGTGTGATTTGTTTTTTCAATAGCACAAATGGTTCCCGTGTTACTGTTAAACGAAGCGAATAGACACATATAACGTCGCACACGGTTATAGTAGTTCTTCGCGACCTTCTCATATCATACTTTGACAATTCTCGTCCTCCAAACGGCGCACGGTTCTGCTATGCATTCTGGACACCGGCGTCAAATTTTCGAACTACGATGTTGGAGGAAAATACAGATAACTAAATATTTCGGCTTTAAATATAATTCCTTCAGGTAAATGTATCCAACGAAATCTTACAATTGTTTGATCCCAAATATAAAGTCGTGCTTGGCTCTTCAATATCTCACACGGTTCCCGTGTTACGGTTAAACGAAGCGAATATACAAATATAACGTCGGCTAGGGGATAGTAGTTCTTTCCGATTTTCACATAACGTACCAGTACGATGCTCGTCCTCTACATGGAGTACTATTCTGCTATGCATTCTGGAAATCGGCATCGAATTTTCGAACTACGATGGTGGGGGAAAATACAGATAATTAAATATTTCGAAGTTAATAATAATTCCTAAAA
>NW_017104180.1:2611-5214 GCF_001263275.1 Habropoda laboriosa
AACCTTACCTTTTTTTGGTTCCGAATACAAAGTTGTGGTTTGTTATTCAAAGCTCAAACGGTTCCCATGTTACTGTTAAACGAGGCGAATATACAAATATAATGTCGGCTAGGTGATAGTAGTTCTCAGCGACTTTCACGTAACGCAACGGTACGATACTCGTGCTCTAAATGGAGCACGATTCTGACATGCATTCTGGACGCCGGCGCCGAATTTTCGAACTACGATGTGGGGGAAAATCCAGATAATTAAATATTTCGAATTTAAATATAATTCCTTCAGCTTAATGTATCCAACGAAATCTAACAGTTTTTTGATCCCGTATATAAAGGTGTGCTTGGTTCTTCAATATCTCACACGGTTGCCGTGTTACTGTTAAACGAAGGGAATATACACCTATAACGTCAGCCAGGCGATAGTAGTTCTTCGTGATTTTCACATAACATACTGCGGCGATATTCGTACTCTAATCGTGTGTGATTCTGCTATGCATTCTGGACGTGGCGTCAAATTTTCGAACTACGATGGTGGGGGAGAATACAGCTAATTAAATATTTCTACGTTAAAAATATTTCTTAAAACTAAATGTGACCGACGAAGTGTTACCATTTTTTAATATCGAATGCAAATGTATGCTGGGATCTTCAATATCTCACAGGGTTGCCGTGTTACCGTTAAACGAAGCGAATATACACCTATAACGTCTGCGAGGCGATAGTAGTTCTTCGCGACTTTCATATATCTAACTGCGGTGTTATTCGTTCTCTAATAGTGTTTATTCTGCTATGCATTCTGGACGTCGGAGTCGAATTTTCGAACTACGATGGTGGGGGAACATACAGATAATTAAATATTCCGTCGTTAGAAATAATTCCAACAAATTAATGTACCCAACAAAATCCTACCTTTTTTTGTTACCGTATACAATGGTGTGGTTTGTTTTTTCATTAGCTCAAACGGTTCCAGTGTTCCTGTTAAACGAAGCGAATATACTCATTTAACGTCGCGTTTGGAGATAGTATTTCTTCGCGATTTTCACGTAACGTACCGCTACGGTGCTCATACTCGAAATGGAGTACATTTCTGTTATGCATTCTGGACATGGGCGTCGAATTTACGAACTACGATGATGAGTCAAATGCAGATAATTAATTATATTGACTTTCAAAATAATTCCTACAACTGAATGTTCCCAACGAAACCTTACCTTTTTTTGGTACCGAATACAAAGGTGTGCATTGTTTTTTCAATAGCTCAAACAGTTCAGGTGATACTGTTGAAGGAAGCGAAAATACATATATAACGTCGTCTAGGCGATAGTAATTCTTCGCGACTTTCACATAACCTACTGCGGCGATATTTGTACTCTAAATGGTATTTGATTCTGCTATGCATTCTGGAAATCGGCATCGAATTCTCTCTCTACCATAGTGGGGGTAAATACAAGTAACTAAATATTTCGACTTTAAAAATAATTCCTAATACTAAATGTGACCGACGAAATGTTACCATTTTTTAATACCGAATGCATATGTATGCTAGGTTCTTCAATATCTCACACGGTTGCCGTGTTACCGTTAAACGAAGCGAATATACACCTATAACGTCTGCTAGGCGATAGTAGTTCTTCGCGACTTTCATATATCTAACTGCGGTGTTATTCGTTCTCTAATAGTGTTTATTCTGCTATGCATTCTGGACGTCGGCGTCGAATTTTCGAACTACGATGGTGGGGGAACATACAGATAATTAAATATTCCGTCGTTAGAAATAATTCCAACAAATTAATGTACCCAACAAAATCCTACCTTTTTTTGTTACCGTATACAATGGTGTGGTTTGTTTTTTCATTAGCTCAAACAGTTCCAGTGTTCCTGTTAAACGAAGCGAATATACACATATAACGTCGCCTAGCCGATAGTAGTTCTTCACGACATTTACGTAACGTACCGGTACGATACTCGTATTCTAAATGGAGTACATTTCTGCTATGATTTCTGGACATCGGCGTCGAATTTTCGAAATCCGATGGTGGGGGCAAAAACAGATAACTAAATATTTCGACATTAAAAATATTCCCTACAAATAAGTAGTCCCAGCGAAATCTTACATATCTTTGGTACAGAATACAAAGGTGTGGATTCTTTATTCAATAGCTCAAACGTTTCCCGTGTGACTGTTAAACGAAGCGAATATACTCATTTAACGTCGCGGTTGGAGATAGTATCTCTTAGCGATTTACACGTAACGTATATGTACGATACTCTTACTCTAAATGGAGTACGAATCTGCTATGCAGTCTGGACGTGGCGTCGAATTTTCGAACTACGATGGTGGGGGCCAATACAGATAACTAAATATTTCGACTTCAAAAATAATATGCTTCAGCTAAATGCATCCAACGAAATCTTACCTTTTTTTGATAACGAATACAAAGGTGTGCTTCGTTTTTTCAATAGCTCAAACGGTTCCCGTGTTACTGGTTATGGAAGCAAATATACACATATAATGTCGCACATGGTTATACTAGTTCTTCGCATCGTTCGCATATCATACTGCGACGATTCTCATCCTCTAAATGGCGTACGGTTCTGCTATGCATA
>NW_017104181.1:0-589 GCF_001263275.1 Habropoda laboriosa
CGCGACCTTCGCATATCATACTGGGACGATTCACTTTCTCTAAATGGCGTACGGTTCTGCCACACATTCTGGACGCCGGCGTCGAATTATCGAACTACGATGTGTGGGAAAAAACAGATAATTAAATATTTCGTCGTTAGAAATGATGCCAACAAATAAATGTTCCCAACGAAATCTTACCTTTTTTTGGTACCGAATACAAAGGTGTAGTTTGTTTTTTCAATAGATCAAAAGGTCCCGTGTTACTGTTAAACAAAACGAATAGACACCTATAACGCCGCACATGGTTAAAGTAGTTCTTCGCGACCCTCTCATATCATACTGGGACGATTCTCGTCCTCTAAATGGCGTACGTTTCTGCTTTGCATTCTGGACATCCGCGTCGAATTTCCGAACTACGAAGTTGTGGAAAATACGGTTTATTAAATATTTCGAAGTTATAAATATATCCTAAAACTAAATGTGCCTAACGAAATCTTAGAATTTTTTGACCCTTATATTAAGGTGTGCTTGGTTCTTCAATATCTCACACGGTTGACCTGTTACCCTTAAGCGAAGCGAATACGCACCTATAACGTCGGCTAGGCGA
>NW_017104182.1:0-1260 GCF_001263275.1 Habropoda laboriosa
AAATGGAGAACGATTCTGCTATGCATTCTGGACATCGGCGCCGAATTTTCGAGGTACGCTGGTGGGGGCAAATACAGATAATCAAATATTTTGACTGTAAATATAATTCCTTCTGCTAAATGTGACCAACGAAACCTTACCTTTTTTTGATACCGAAAACAAAGTGGTGGTTTGTTATTTCAATAGCTCAAACGGTTCCCGTGTTACTGTTAAACGAAGCGAATATACAAATATAACGTCGGCTAGGTGATAGTAGTTCTTCGCGATTTTCAGGTAACGTACCGGTACGATACTCGCACTCTAAATGGCGTACGATTCTACTATGTATTCTGGACGACGGCGACGTATTTTAGAACTAAGATGTTGGGGGCAAACACAGATAATTAAATATTTCGACGTGGAAAATAATTTCTAAAACTAATTGTGACCAACGAAATCTTGCTTCTTTTTGGTACCGAAAAAGAAGTTGAGCTTGGTTCTTCACTATCTCACACGGCTGCCGTGTTACTGTTAAACGAAGCGAATGAGCACCTATTACGTCGGCAAGGGGAATGTAGTTCTTCGCGACTTTCAGAGAACATACTGCGGCGATACTCGTACTCTAAATGGGGCACGATTCTGCTATGCATTCTAGACATCGGCTTGGAATTTCCGAAGTACAGATGATGAGGGCAAACACAGATAATTAAATACACCGACATTACAAATAATTCCTTCAGCTAAATGTTTACAACGAAATCTTAACTTTTTTTGGTACCGAATACAAAGTTGTGGTATGTTGTTTCAATCGCTCAAACGGTTCACGTGTTACAGTTAAACGAAACGAATATAAACATATAACATCACGCTAGAGATATTATTTCTTCGCGATTTTCACGTAACGTACCGGTACGATACTCGTACTCAAAATAGAGAATGATTCAGATATGCATTCTGGACATCGGCGCCGAATTTTCGAATTACGATGTGGGGGAATATACAGATAATTAAATATTTCGAATTTAAATATAATTCCTTCAGCTTAATGTATCCAACGAAATCATACAATTTTTTGATCCCGAATATAAAGGTGTGCTTGGTTCTTCAATATCTCACACGGGAGCCATGTTACTGTTAAACGAAGCGAATATACAAATATAACGTCGGCTAGGTGATAGTAGTTCTTCGAGACTTTCACATAACATACTGCGGCAATTGTCGTAATCTAAATGGCGTACGAATCTGCTATGCATTCTGGACGATGGCGTCGAATATAAGAAC
>NW_017104183.1:0-2695 GCF_001263275.1 Habropoda laboriosa
GTCTGATTCGGCGATGATAGGAGCCGACAGACCAACAGCAGTCGTTAGTCAAGCCACTGCTGAATATACCTCCGCTAGCCTAGTACCTCAAGACGAACTTGAGAGGCTCCGATCCGCGATCAGAGAGTTGGTGGATCGCTCAGAGAGGGTCGGTAGCTTTCAGGCTAGTAGACTGCGTAACATCGCGCGGTCGGCTTTGGAGGGAATAGTGTCACTGAAGCCATCTCAGGATGGTTAAATGACGTTTTCCCTAACAAGGTCAGGAGAAGTCCGCCTCGGCCACAGAGACAAGGATTGCGTCGTCCTCTGAAAAGGTCTGCAGAGAGCAGGAAGAGCAAGCGCGTAGAGAAGTACGCCATCGTGCAGAAACTCTATAATAAGAACAAGCGCTGTTGCCTCGATTACATACTCGAGGGTGACTCGGACGTGAACCGCCCGTCCGCTGTTGAATTCGACGAGTACTGGCGACCCCTTTTTGGGGAAACCAGTACCGCCGATGGAGACATGACGGGCATGCCGAGTTGTCCGAGAGTAGAGAGGCAACCAGGAACCAGAGGGCCGTTCGCCCGAGGCATCCACCTCGAAGGCGTCGGTGCAAGTGCGGACACGGAGGGCCCCGAAACAGGCTCTCCACCACCACAAGGTGGGTCCGGTAAATCTTCTCTTTGGATGCCTATCACGCCTTCGGACGTTGATAGGCAGTCCGTGAGAGCTGGTTCCGCCCCAGGGTTGGATGGGGTGTCGCCGCGGCTGTGGAGCTCTGTTCCCACCGTGTTGCGGGCACTGCTATACAACCTGCTCCTCCTTGCAAGAGAGGTACCCGACTGTATGTCGCGTACGAGAACGATCTTTCTTAGGAAGTCGGGGATGCCGGATAGGCCTCGGCCTTCCGACTACCGGCCCCTAAGTATAGGATCGGTCCCGCTGAGGCAGTTCCATCGCATCCTAGCGGGTAGGCTGTCAAAATTAAACATCTTCGACGAGCGCCAACGTGGCTTCAAGGCGGTGGATGGGACCTGTGAGAATATCACGGTCCTGTCCGCTGCATTGCACGAAGCCCGGAGGAAGTGCCGGTCGCTACATATGGCTTGTGTGGACGTGTCGAAGGCATTCGAGGTGTTGGTCAAAGGAAAACTGGACTTAAGAAGACCACCAACAATAAAAATTAATCAGAAAACCATCAGGTGTGAAACCGAGTACAAGTACTTAGGCGTAGTTATTGACGCCAAGCTAAACTTCACATCGCATGTGAAAAAATTAAGAGGAAAAATAGTTAACTACATGATGTCGCTGGGAAGGTGTGCCAGTGAGACTTGGGGAATTAGAAGACCGATTCTGAATATATTCTATAAAGCTGTATGCTTGCCCATCATAACCTATGGCGCAATGTTGTGGTACGACAGGACAGAGACTGTCATGGTGAGAAGACACCTTGATTCTATGCAGAGGACTATCTTAATGGTGATTATAAAGGCATGTAGGACAGCTTCCACTGCCTCGATGCAAGTGATCGCTGGGTGTCCACCCACGGATCTTGAAATAGTGCAATATGCTTTGATGAGAAGAATCAAGAGGAATTTACCTATATCATGGAAGGGTTTGCGCCTTAATTGGGCTGATGATGAAGAGGATGAAGTTACATTCGACAGAAAAAGGGCACTCATCAAGAGTAAGATCATGGAGGAATGGCAGCGAAGGTGGGCACGGTAGGGATACCTACCGTTTTATAAAGAACGTCGGGTTTCAACGAGAAAGTACATTCTATCGGGATATGGATTTATGAGGCATTCGCTGCATCGGAGAGGATTGACTGATTCGGCAACGTGTCCGGCTTGCAAAATTCATATTGAAACTGTTGAACATATTTTATTTCATTGCTCTAAATATGAGCAATATAGATATCCGGAATTGATGAATTCTATAGTAAATTGGATTGCGTTAATTCGCAGCAAGGACAATTATAAACTTTTCGTAAATTACATCAGCAAAATTTTTGACGAGCGCAAAGCCTTCATTTCTGGAACGGCAGATGATGAGGATGCTTCTGTTCCCTCGATGGACACTCCATCGAATACGTGAAGGGAGAGAAAAAAGAAAGAGGAATCAGGTTGATATTTTCAGCTCTATATATATCTGATGTCAGAAGTAATAACACCAAGGGAATTCTCCACGTCAAGAAACTGACAATAAGGAAAACTATAAGGGTTTTTGTATATACCCATTTTTGAAGACGACATATTACGAACTTTGGCGCGATGTGCGTTGTCGCGCCGGCTGTCCCGATATCGAGACACCGGCGCACTGCGTTCAGCGTTGCTTCCGGACGCACGGCGGGAGGATCCTGCGACATAATGACCTATGTCGTCGAGTTGCTGGGTTTCTCAGAGAGAAGGGATGGCATGTGGATGAGGAGTTATCCTATTCCACCGCTGCCGGGCAACGAAGGCCTGACCTCACGATAGCCAGGCAAGGCGTGGCTGTCATCGTGGATGCGCAGGTTGTGTCGAGCGAAACGGCGTTGACGATAGCCCACACCCGTAAGGTGCAGAAGTATGAACAAGAACCTGGCCTTCGCGAGAGGGTAGCAGACCATACAGGAGTGTCACCTGATAACGTCGGCTTTTCCGCCATCACCATCTCCTGGCGAGGAGTCTGGAGTCCCCAGAGCGAGGCAGAGCTCCGGCACCTGGGATTA
>NW_017104184.1:0-494 GCF_001263275.1 Habropoda laboriosa
TCTAAATGGCGTGGGATTCTGCTATGTATTCTGGACGTCGGCGTCTAATTTTCGAACTACGATGGTGGGAGAAAATACGGATTATTATATATTTCGGCGTTAATATTATTTCCTAAATCTAAATGTGACCAACGAAACCTTACCATTTGTTGATACAGAATACAAAGGTTTGCTTTGTTATTCAAAGCCCAAACGGTTCCTGCCTTACTGTTAAACGAAGCGAATATACACATATAACGTCGCACATGGTTATAGTAGTACTTCGCGACATTCGCATATCATTCTGGGACGATTCACGACCTTTAAATGGCGTACGGTTCTGCTATGCATATTGGAAACCGGGGTCGAATTTTCGAACTACGATGTGGGGGAAAATACAGTTAATTTAATATTTCTTCGTTAATTATAATTCCTAAAGCTACATGAGACCTACGAAATCTTACCTTTTTTTGGTACCGAATACTCAGGTGTGGATTGTTTTTTCAATAGGTCAA
>NW_017104185.1:0-297 GCF_001263275.1 Habropoda laboriosa
GGGGAAAATACAGATAATTAAATATTTCGACGATAAAAATAATTCCTAAAACTATATGTGACCAACGAAACCTTACCTTTCTATGGTACCGAATACAAAGGTTTGCTTTGGTATTCAAAGCTCAAACGGTTCCGGTCATATTGTTAAACGAAGTGAATATACCCATATAACGTCGTACTTGGTTATAGTTGTTCTGCGCGAACTTCGCAAATCATACCGTGACGATTCTCTTGCTCTAAATGGCGTACGATTCTGCTATGATTTCTGGACGATGGCGTCGAATATAAGAACTACGAT
>NW_017104186.1:0-2198 GCF_001263275.1 Habropoda laboriosa
TAACATAAGGGATCAAAAAATTCTAAGATTTGGTTAGTCACATTTAGTTTCATGATATATTTTCAACCTCGAAATATTTAATAAAATGTATTTTCCACCACTTCGTAGTTCGATATTTCGACGCCGTCGTCCAGAATGCATAGCAGAATTAAACCCCTTTTAGTGTGCGAGAATCGTCCCGTTACGTTACGTAACAGTAGCGAAGAAATACTATCACCTATACGACGTTATATGTGTATATTCGCTTCGTTTAACATTAACACGGGAACCGTTAGAGCTATTGAAAAAACAAAGCACTCCTTCGTATTCGGTTCCAAAAAAGGTAAGATATGGTTGGGTCTATTTATTTGTGGCCATTATGTCTAAAGTCGTAATAGATAATTATCTGTATTTTCCCCCACATCGTAGTTCGAAAAAGCGACGGCGGTTTCCAGAATGCATTGCTGAATCATACTACATTTAGGGAGCCAAAATCGTAGCGGTACGTTACGTGCATATCGCGAAGATATGCTACCTCCAAGCGCGACGTTATATGTGTATATTCGCTTCCATTAACATTAACACGGGAACCGCTTGTGGTAATGAAAAAACAATCCACAAATTTGTATTCGGTACCAAAAAAAGGTAAGAATTCATCGGTCACAGTTAGATTTAGCAATTATTTTTATGACGAAATATTTAATTATCTGTATTTTCTCCCACATCGTAATTCGAAAATTCGACCCCGGTGTCCAGAATGCCTATCAGAAGTGGACTCCTTTCAGAGTACGAGTATCGTACCTGTACGTTACGTGAAAATCGCGAAGAAATACTGTCACCAGGCGCGACGTTATAGGTGTATATTCGCTTTGTTTAACGGTACCACGGGGACCGTTTGAGATATTGAAAGGACAAACATTACCTTTGCATTCGGTACCAAAAAAGGTAAGATTTTGTTGGGTACATTTAGTTTCAGGAGCTATGTTTAATGTCGAAATATTTAATTAGCTGTATTTCCCCCACCATCGTAGTTCTTATATTCGACGCCATCGTCCAGAATGCATAGCAGAATCGTACGCCATTTAGATTACGTCAATTGCCGCAGTATGTTATGTTAATGACGCGAAGAATTACAATCGCCTAGCCGTCGTTATAGGAGTATATTCGCTTCGTTTAACAGTAACACGGGAACCGTGTAAGATATTGAAAAAACAAACCACAACTTTGTATTTGGTACCAAAAGAAGGTAATATTTCGTTGGTCACATATCGTTTTAGGAATTATTATTAAAGTCAAAATATTTAGTTATCTGTATTTGCCCCCACCATCGTAGAATTAAAATTCGACTCCGTCGTCCAGAATGCATAGTAGAATCGCACTCCATTTAGAGTACGAGTATCGTACCTGTACGATACGTGAAAATCGCGAAGAAACACTATCTCGATGCTCGACGATAAATGTGCATATTCGCTTCGCATAATGGTAACACGGGAACCGTATGAGCTATTGAAAAAACAAACAACTTTGTATTCGGTACCAAAAAGGGGCAAGATTTCGTTGGTCACATTTAACTTTAGGAATTATTATTAACGTCGAAATAATTGATGATCAGTATTTTCCCCCACCATCGTAGTTCGAAAATTCGACGCCGACCTCCAGAATGCACAGCAGAATCGTACTCCCTATAGAGTACGAGTATAGTACAGGTACGGTACGTGAAAGTCGCGAAGAAATACTATCTCCAAGCGGGACGTTTTAGGTGTATATTCGTTTTGTTTAACAGGATAAATTAAGCTCAAGGAATTATATTTAAATTCGAAATATTTAATTATCTGTATATTCCCCCACATCGTAGTTCGAAAATACGGCGCCGATGTCCAGAATTCATAGCAGAATCGTACTCCGTTTAGAGTACGAGTACCGTACCTGTACGATACGTGAAAGTCGCCAAGAAATACTATCTCCAAGCGCGACGTTATATGTGTATATTCGCTTCGTTCAACAGTAACACCGGAACTGTTTGAGCTTTCAATAACAAAGCACACATTTGTATTCGGTATCAAAAAATGGTAAGATTTCGTTGGTCACATTTAGTTTTAGGAATTATTTTTAACGGCGACATATTTAATTATCTGTATTTGACCCACCATCATAGTTCGTAAATTCGACGCCGATGTCCAGAATGCATAGCAGAACCGTACGCCATTTGGAGGACGAGA
>NW_017104186.1:4222-5099 GCF_001263275.1 Habropoda laboriosa
TTTATATCAGAAGGATCGTCCCAGTATGATACGCGAAGGTCGCGAAGAACTTTTATAACGATGTGCGACGTTATTTCTGTATATTCGCTTCGTTTAACTGGTACACGGCAACCGTTTGAGCTATTGAAAAAACAAACCACACCTCTGATTCGGTACCAAAAAAAGGTAAGATTTCGTTAGTAACAATTAGCTATAGAAACCATTTTTAACGTCTAAATATTTAATTATCTGTATTTGCCCCCACCATCGTAGTTCTTGTATTCGACGCCGTCGTCCACAATGCATAGCAGAATCGAACGCCATTTGGAGTACGACAATTGCCGAAGTATGTTATGTGAAAGTCACGAAGAACTACTTTCGCCTAGCCGACGTTATATGTGTATATTGGCTTCGTTTAATTGTAACACGGAAACTGTTTGTGCTATTGAAAAAACAATCCACACCTTCGTATTCGGTACCAAAAAAAGGCCAGATTTCTTTGGGGACAATTATTTGTAGGAATATATTTAAAGTCGAAATATTTTGTTATCTGTATCTTCCCCCACATCGTAGTTCGAAAATTCGGCGCCGATGTGCAGAATGTATAGCAGAAATGTACTCCATTTAGAGTACGAGTACCGTACCGGTAAGTTACGTGAAAATCGCTAAAAAGTACTATCTCCATGAGGGACGTTATATGTGTATATTAGCTTCGTTTAACAGTAACACGGCAAACGTGTGAGATAATGAACAAACAAACCACACCTTTGTATTCGGCACCAGTGAAAGATAGGGTTGGGAACATAAAGTTGTAGGAATTATTTTGAAAGTCGACATAATTAATTATCTGTATTTGACCCACCACCGTTGTTCGTAAATTCGACGCCGATGTCCAGAC
>NW_017104187.1:0-294 GCF_001263275.1 Habropoda laboriosa
CAAATACAGATAACTAAATATTTCGAATTTAAAAATAATTCCTTCAGATAAATGCATACAATACATCTTACAATTTTTCGACTCCGAATATAAAGCTGTGCTTTGTTATTCAAACCACAAACGGTTCCGGTGTTATTGTTAAACGAAGCGAATATACACATATAACGTCGCACACGGTTATAGTCGTTCTTCGCGACCTTCGTATATCATACTGGGACGATTCTCGACCTGAAAATTTCATTCGGTTCTGCTATGCATTCTGGACGCCGGCGTTGAATTTTCGAACTACGATGG
>NW_017104188.1:0-549 GCF_001263275.1 Habropoda laboriosa
ACATTTATTTATTGGAATTATTTCTAACGACGAAATTTTTAATTATTTGTATTTTCACCCACTCGGAAGTTCGAAAATTCGAAGCCGCCGTCCAGAATGCATACCAGAACCGTACGCCATTTAGAGGAGGAGAATCGTCCCAATATGATATGCGAAGGTCGCGAAGAAATACTATACCCATGTGCGACGTTATATGAGTAAATTCGCTTCGTTTAACAGTAACACGGCAACCGTGTGTGAGGTTGAAGAACCTAGCACACACTTGTATTCTGTATTAAAAAATGGTAAGATTTCGTTGGTCACATTTAGTTTTAGGAATTATTTTTACCGTCGAAATATTTAATTATCTGTATTTTCCTGCGACATTGTAGTTCGAAAATTTGTCGACGGTGTCCAGAATGCAAAGCAGAACCGTACGCCATTTGGAGAACAAGAATTGTCACAGTATGATATGGTAAGGTCGCGATTAACCATGTGCGACGTTAAATGTGTATATTCGCATTGTTTAACAGTAACGCCGGGACCGTTTTAGCTATTGAACTGACGAAC
>NW_017104189.1:0-1002 GCF_001263275.1 Habropoda laboriosa
GTATTGAAAAAACAATCCACACCTTCGTATTCGGTACCAAAAAAAGGTAAGATTTCATTGTATGCATTTAACTAAAGGAATTTTATTTAACTTCGAATTATTTAATTGTTTGTATTTTCTCCTACATCGTAGTAAGAAAATTCTACTCCGGCATCCAGAATGCATAGCAGAACCTTACGCCATTTAGAGGACGTGAATCGTACCAGTATGATTAGCGCGTTACGTGAAAGTCGCGAAGAAATACTATCTCCAAGCGCGACGTTATAGGTGTATATTCGTTTTGTTTAACAGTAACACGGGACCTTTTGATCTATTGAAAAAACAGACCACACCTCTGTATTCGGTACCAATGAAAGGTAAGATTTCGTTGGTCACATTTAGTTTTAACAATTATAATTACCATCGAAGTATTTAATTATCTGTATTTTCCCCACCATTGCAGTTCTAAAATTCGGCGCCGAAATCCAGAATTCATAGAAGAATCAAGCACCATTTGGAGTTCGGATATCGCCACATTATGTTATGTTAATGTCGCGAAGAACTACAATCGCCTAGCCGACGTTATAGGTGTATATTGGCTTCGTTTAACAGTAACACGGCAACCGTGTGATATATTGAAGAACCAAACGCACCTTTGTATTCGGTACCAAAATAGGTAAGGTTTCGTAGATTTAGGAATTACTTTTAACGTCGAAATATTTCATTAAGTGTATTTGCCCGCAACATCTTAGTTCCAAAATACGACGCCGTCGTCCAGAATACATAGCGGAATCAAACAACATTAGAGTACGAATAACGCGGCATTATGTTATGTTAATGTCGCGAAGAACTACAATCGCCTAGCCGACGTTATAAGTGTATATTCCATTCGTTGGACAATAACACGGCAACCGTGCGAGATATTGAAAAACCAAGCACACCTATATATTCGGGATCAAAAAATTGTAAGATATATTGTATATATTTAGCTGAAGGAATTATATTTAAAGTCGGAATACTTAA
>NW_017104190.1:0-560 GCF_001263275.1 Habropoda laboriosa
TGCAATCTGGACTCCGGCGACGAATTTTCGAGCAACGATGTGGGGGAAAATACAGATAGGTAATTATTTCCAGTTTAAAAATTATTCCTGAACCTAAATGTGACCAACGAAATATCACTATTTCTTGATACCGATTACAAAGGTGTGCTTTGTTATTCAAAGCTAAAACGGTTCCGTTCTTACTGTTAAACGAAGCGAATATACACATATAACGTCGCCTAGCCGATAGTAGTTCTTCGCGATTTTCTCGTATCGTACAGTTACGATACTCGGACTTTAATTGGGGTACGATTCTGCTATGCATTCTGAACATCGGCGCCGTATTTTCGAAACTACGATGTGAGGGAAAATACAGATAATTAAATATTTCGACTTTAATTTGAATTCCTTCAGCTAATTGTATACAACGAAATCTTACAATTTCTGATCCTGAATGTATAGGTGTGCTAGGTGATAGCTCAGTTGTTTCCCGTGTTACTGTTAAAGGAAGCGACTACACATCTACAACGTCGAGCTTGCAGTTAGTATTTCGTAGCGACTTTCACGTAACGTACCAGTAC
>NW_017104191.1:0-310 GCF_001263275.1 Habropoda laboriosa
TTTATTTGTGGAATTATTTGGAACGACGAAATATTTAATTATTTGTATTTTCCCCCACATTGTCGATAGAACAGTCGACGTCAGCATCCAGATTGCATAGCAGAACCGTTGGCCATTTAGAGGACGTGAATCGTACCAGTATCATTAGCGAAGGTCGCGAAGAACTACTATAACCATGTGCGACGTTATATATGTATATTCGCTTCGTTTAACACTAACACAGCAACCGTGTGAGATATTGAAGAATCAAGCACACCTTTATATTCGGGATCAATAAATTGTAAGATTCATTGTATACATTTAGCTGAAG
>NW_017104192.1:0-360 GCF_001263275.1 Habropoda laboriosa
TATTCGGTATCAAAAAAAGGTAAGTTTTCGTTGGGTACATTTATTTGTAGGGAATATTATAAGGGTCCAAATATTTAGTTATTTGTATTTGCCCCCACCATCGTAGTTCAAAATTCGACGCCGATGTCCAGAATGCATAGCAGAAATGTACTCTTTTAGAGTACGAGTATCGTACCGGTACGTTACATGAACATCGCGAAGGAATACTATCTCCAAGCGCGACATTATAGGTGTATATTAGCTTGGTTTAACAGTTACACGGGAACCGTTTGAGCTGTTGAAAAAAAAACCACACCGTTGTTTTCGGTATCACAAATAGGTAAGATTTCGTTGGTCACATTTAGCTTTAGGAATTATTAC
>NW_017104193.1:0-272 GCF_001263275.1 Habropoda laboriosa
GATCAAACGGTTCCCGTGTTACCGTTAAACGAAGTGAATATACACATATAAGGTCGCACTTGGCTATAGTATCTCTTCGCGAACTTCGCATATCATACTGCGGCCATTCTCGTAATATGAATGGCGTACGATACTGCTATGCATTGTGAACGACGGCGTCGAATTTTAGATCTACGATGTTGGGGGAAAATAAAGTTAATTATATCCTCCGACGTAAGAAATAATTCCTAAAACTAAATGTGACCAAAGGAATCTTATCATTTTTGGATACC
>NW_017104194.1:0-549 GCF_001263275.1 Habropoda laboriosa
TGCCCCTATCATCGTAGTTCGAAAATTCGGCGCCGATGTCCAGAGTGCATAGCAGAATCGTACACAATTCAGAGTGCGAGTACCTTACCGGTACATTACGTCAAAATCGCGAAGAAATACTATCTCCAAGCGCGTCTTTATATGTGTATATACGCATCGATTAAAGGTAACACGGGAACCGAGTGAGATATTGAAGAACCAGACACACGCTTATATTCGTGACCAAAAAATTCTAAGATTTCGATGCATACATTTAGCTGTAGGAATTATCTTTAAAGTGGAAATATTTAGTTATCTGTATATTCCCCCACCATCGTAGTTCGAAAATTCGACGCCGGCGTCCATAATGCATACCAGAACCGTACGCCATTTAGAGTAGGAGAATCGTCCCAATATGATATGCGAAGGTCGCGAAGAAATACTATAACCATGTCCACCCGACGTTATATGTGTATATTCGCTTCGTTTAACAGAAACACGGGAACAGTTTGAACTATTGAAAAAATAAAACCACACCTTCGTATTCGGTACCAGAAAAAGGTAAGCTTT
>NW_017104195.1:0-2016 GCF_001263275.1 Habropoda laboriosa
GGACGTGGCGTCGAATTTTCGAAGTACGATGTAGGGGGAAAACACAGATAATTAAATATTTCGTCATTAAGTATAATTCCTTCAGCTAAATGTTCCCAACGAAACCTTACCTTTTTTTGGTACCGAACACAAATTTGTGGTTTGTTATTCAGCGCTCAAACGGTTCCCGTGTTACTGTCAAACGAAGCGAATATAACATTTAAAGTCTCACTTGGAGATAGTCCTTCTTCGCGATTTTCACGTAACATACCACTACGATAATCGTACTCTGAATAGAATACGTTTCTGCTATGCATTCTGGACATCGGGGTCGAATTTTCGAACTACGATGTGGGGCAAACACAGACAATTAAATATTTCGACTTTAAAAATAAACCCTACAAATAAATGTTCCCAACGAAATCTTACCTTTTTTTGATACCGAACACAAACGTGTGCTTGGTTATTCAAAGCTCAAACGGTTCTGGTCTTACTGTTAAACGAAGCGAATGAACACATATAACATCGACTAGGCGATAGTAGTTCTTCGCGACTTTTCCATAACATACTGAGGCAATTCTCGTACTCTAATGGTGTTTGATTCCGCTATGCATTCTGGACGTGGCGTTGAATTTTCGAACTACGATGTGGGGGAAAGCACAAATAATTCAATATTTCGTCTGTAAAAATAATTCCTTCAGGTAAATGTATCCAACGAAATCTTACAATTTTTTGCTCACGAATATAAATGTGTGCTTGCTCCTTCAATATCACACACGGTTCCCGTGTTACTGTTAGACGTAGTGAATACACAAAAATAACCTCGGCTAGGCGATAGTAGTTCTTCGCGACTTTCCCATAACATACTGAGGCAATTCTCGTACTCTAAATGGCGTACGGTTCTGCTATGCATTCTGGACGACGGCGTCGAGTATAAGAACTACGATTGAGGGGGCAAATACAGATAACTATATATTTCGACTTTAAAAATAATTCCTAAAACTAAATGTGACCAACGAAATATTAGCATTTCTTGATACCGAATACAAATGTGTGCTTTGTTTTGTCAATAGCTCAAACGGTACCCGTGTTACTGTTAAACGTAGCGAATATACACATATAACGTCGCACACGGTTATAGTAGTTCTTCGTGACCTTCGCATATCATACTGAGACAATTCTCGTACTCCACATGGCGTACGGTTCTGCTATGCATTCTGAACACCGGCGTCATATTTTCGAACTACGATGTCGGGGCAAATACAGAAAAGTAAATATTTCGACTTTAAAAATAATTCCAAAAACTAAAAGTGACCAACGAAATATTAGCATTTCTTGATTCCGAATACAAATGTGTACTTTGTTTTGTCAATAGCTCAAACGGTTTCCGTGTTTCTGTTAAACGAAGCGAATGTACACATATAACGTCACGCATAGAGATGTTATTTCTTCCCGATTTTCACCTAACGTACCGGTTCGGTACTCGTACTCTAAATGGAGTACATTTCTGCTATACATTCCGGACATTGGCGCCGAATTTTCAAACTACGATGTGGGGGAAAATACAAATAATTAATTATTGTCGTCGTTACAAATAATTCCAACAAATAAATGTCCCCAAAGAAATCCTACATTTTTTTGGTACCTAATACAAAGTTGTGGTTTGTTTTATCAATAGCTCAAACGTTTCCCGTGTTACAGATAAACGAATAGAATGTAAACAGATACCGTCACGCTAGAGATATTATTTCTTCGCGATTTTCACGTAACGTACCGGAACGGTACTCCTACTCTAAATGGAGTACATATCTGCTATGCATTCTGGACGCCGGAGTCGAATTTTCGGACTACGATGAGGGAGAAAAATCAGATAATTAAATATTCCGACGTAAAAATAATTGCTAAAACTAAATGAGACCAAAGAAATCTTACCTTTTTCTGATACCGAATACAAAGGTGTGCCTTGTCATTCAAAGCTCAAACGGTTTCCGTGTTAATGTTAATGGAAGCGAATATACACATATAATGTCGCACATG
>NW_017104196.1:0-258 GCF_001263275.1 Habropoda laboriosa
TGAAATACTGCTGTTTTCGCGCGACAATCCTCGTTTTGCAGTACGACAAACGACTGTTTCTCGTTATTCTGCATGTTCCGCCACGTAAAACGTGTTCTAACGAATATAAACTGAAATACTGCTGATTTACCGCGACAGCGCACGTTTTGCAGTTCTGCAGACGACTGTGTTCTCTTTATTTTGCATGTTTCGCCGCGTAAATCGTGTTTTAACGAATATAAGCTGTAATACTGCTGTTTTCTCGCTACAAAGACGTTT
>NW_017104197.1:0-659 GCF_001263275.1 Habropoda laboriosa
TGCTGTTTATTTCATTGTTGTTCCATGCCGGGTGTCTAGCATTGAGATCTCCTACCAATATTAGTTTTTCTCCTGCATTGAAAATAGAGTCCAATTCAGTTGTTTTAAAATGATTAGAAGGTCTATTATAAGCTGCGATAAGATATATCTTATTTTCTAGTTTTATACATATATTCTCTATCGTTATTGTTTCGTAGCTTGGCAATCTCGCTAGATTTCTCGCCCGTACGCGATCACCGAACGGGGATTAAGATTCCTCGGCTGGGGTTGTAAGGCCCAGCTTAACTTTTGGTCTCGTCGATGGTCGCGACGCTTCGATTTCCAAATTTCTTCAGAAATCGAGTGTTTCGAGTCTAGTCTCCGGACGATTGAGACTAGAATAATCTTGTGCGTTTCGAGACGAACAAATTCTCGAATTTCGTGAGTGTAGCTTCTTCGACGATGTTCGAAGCTCGAAGTACTTGTTAGACGTCTTCGTTAAAAGTCAAATTAGAAGTAGTACTAGAAGTGGACTCGAAGTCACAATTAGAAGTGAAGTTTCGCCCTGTCGGTGTTCGCGTCGGCACCTTCAGGTTGCTTCGAATACGCTGATTGGCCTTTTCCGAATCTCCAATCAGCGTACGATTAAAAATGCGAAGACGTTAAAGAACGCCCTTTGG
>NW_017104198.1:0-543 GCF_001263275.1 Habropoda laboriosa
ATATGTATACATCGAAATCTTATAATTATTTGAGCCCGATTATAATGGTGTGCTTGGTTCTTCAATATCTTACACGGTTGCCTTGTTGCTGAAAAACGGAACGTATATACAAATATATCGTCGTCTAGGTGATAGTATTTATTCGCGATTTTACAAAAGATACTTGGGCTATACTCGTACTCCTAAAGGCGTACGATTCTGCTATGCATTCTGGACGTGGCGTCGAATTTTCGAACTACGATGTTGGGGAATATACAGATTACTAAATATTTCGACGATAAAAGTAATTCCTAAAACTAAATGTGACCAACGAAACCTTACCTTTTTTTCGTACCGAATACAAAGTTGTGGTTTGTTTTTTCTATGGCTCAAACGACTCACGTGTCCCGTGTTACAGTTAAACGAATAGAATATAAACATATACTGTCACGCTAGAGATATTATTTCTTCGCGATTTTCACGCAAAGTACCGGTACGATACTCGTACTCTAAATGGCGTACGATTCTACAATGCATTCTGGACATCGGCGTCGAATTTTCGAA
>NW_017104199.1:0-558 GCF_001263275.1 Habropoda laboriosa
TGCATGCTGTCAATAAGATTTTGTAGCGTGAGGTTTATTTAAATCCCACTGGGTGGTTGTGAGATCGTCTTATAGCTAAACGAAAGCGATGATGCCTCGAAAACGGTTGGCGAGAGTGCGCGAATTTGACGCGAGTCAAGTTCGGCTTGGCCAGGTCTCCCAAAGGAGGGGGAGAAGGGTAGGAGGAATAGGTTAGAGTGAGAGTGAGAGAGGAAGAGAAACTATCGTCTGTGACCCGCGAAGGAGACGTCTGTTGTCTCGGGGAAGGTGTCTTGGATAGTTGGAGTCAACCTAGAGGTGTCGCTATGACCCGCGAAGGAGCGTCTGCCTCTAGGAGGTGGATAGGGTGAGGATTGCGAGGGGAGAGACAGGACAGGAAACCTGGTCCTGGAGTCTTCGGTTGCTCCGTACTGACTGTCGCAAAACAAGGAGTGTCGGCTATAAATCCGCGAAGGAGACGTCTGCTCGGTGTGCGCTTGAGTAGTCTTGGTCGGTTTCCCGTAAGAACTGATTTTCTATGGCAAAAGGCCGTCTTTTATATGTTTTAAGAAGGCGAGA
>NW_017104200.1:0-240 GCF_001263275.1 Habropoda laboriosa
GTGGATTGTTATTCAAAGCTCAAACGGTTCCCGTGTCACTGTTAAACGAAGCGAATATACACAATAACGTCGCGCTTGGAGATAGTATTTCTTCGCGACTTTCTCGCACCGTACCGGTACGATGCTCGTACTGGAAATGGAGTACGATTCTGCTATGCATTCTAGGCATCGGCATCAAATTTTCGAAATACGATGGCGGGTGCAAATACAGATACTTAAATATTTCGACTTTAAAAATAA
>NW_017104201.1:0-247 GCF_001263275.1 Habropoda laboriosa
AGAATGGACGTTTATCTATGTTCTGCAATTTGTCTGGCAGCCGTAAGTGGTGTGGGTTATTAGGTATTAGCAATTGTTTGTACCAGTTCTCTATACTCGAGTACGATGAATAGGGGACACTCCCATATAATATTTCATAAGTCCTAAACTAAACTGAATTTGTTTATAAAATTATATAAGAATTTAGCTGAAGGAATTGTCTTTCAGACGCGTGTAGTTAGTTGCATGAGAACTTTGCAGAAAGCTG
>NW_017104202.1:0-444 GCF_001263275.1 Habropoda laboriosa
TTCTTCAATATCTCACACGGTTGCCGTGTTACTGTTAAACGAAGCGAATATACATCTATAAAGTTGGCTAGCCGATAGTAGTACTTCGCGACTTTCACATAACATACTGCGGCGATATTCGTACTGCAAATGGGGCTTGATTCTGCTATGCATTCTGGACTTCGGCGTCGAATTTTCGAACTACGATGGTGGGGGAAAATACAGATAATTAAATATTTCGACGTCAAGAATAATTCCTAAAACTAAATGTGACCAACGAAATCTTACCTTTTTTGGTACCGAATACAAATTTCTGGTTTGTTTTTTCAATAGCTCAAACGGATCCCGTGTTACTGTTAAACGAAGCGAATGTACACATATAACGTCGCGCTTGGAGATAGAATTTCTTGGCGATTTTCACGTAACGTACCGGTACGATACTCGTACTCTAAATGGAGTACATTT
>NW_017104203.1:0-459 GCF_001263275.1 Habropoda laboriosa
ATCGGTAATTTCATTTCTCGAGCAATTTTTTTTCATGACATTTTTTACTCCCGCGAGAGTTCTCTCAAGAATACCAAACTACTTCGTCTTTGCAAAGCAACTTTTCCATAGTCGTATGAGTACATATACCTTCCAGGGCAAGTCTCCACACGTTTACTCTCAGGCAGTTGAGCTATGCTCTCCGACAGTCCAGCTCAGGGGTAGTGTCCACTCGCAAGAGATACTCTCGAGAGCAATCGCTCTCTCTCCCGATAGTTTTACTTTCAAAATGGCACGTAGCTTACTGTTTACTTCGATGTAATACAGACAACGACTCTGGCTCGAATGTCTTATGTTTTGTTCGAGTTTTTTATGTTTCACTAGGAAAAAACATCGCGAGTCTCGCGCAATGTTCTCGTATGTGAAGTTAACCAGGCTCAAGCATACATACTTGAGGGTTACTCACACGCCTAGGATTTT
>NW_017104204.1:0-493 GCF_001263275.1 Habropoda laboriosa
CTTTAAAAATAATTCCTTCAGCTAAGTGAATACAACGAAATGTTACAATTTTTTGATCCCTCACATAAAGGTGTGCATGGAAATTCAATATCTCACACGGTTGCCGTGTTACTGTTAACCGAAGCGAATATTCAAATATAAGGTCGGCTAGGAGATAGTATTTCTTCGCGACTTTCACTTAACATACTGAAGCGATACTCGTAATCTAAATGGGGTTCGATACTGCTATGCATTCTGGACGTCGGCGTCGTATTTTCGAACTACGATGGTGGGGGCAAATACAGATTACACAATATTACGAGTTTAGAAATATTCCCTACAAATAAATATTCTGAACCAAATCTTACCTTTTTTGAATACCGAATACAAAGATGTGCTTGATACTTCAATATCTCACACGACGTACTGTTAAACGAAGCGAACATACACGTATAACGTCGGCCAGACGATAGTAGTTCTTCGTTACTTTCACATAACAGAAGGTGGCAATTCT
>NW_017104205.1:0-525 GCF_001263275.1 Habropoda laboriosa
TACTGCTACTTCTTGTGAAATTTTATGTCAGAAAATTGAAGAAATTCTTCTTTGTGTTTCGTACGTAATTGATTGCTAATTTGCTATTGACAGATCGATGTTAAAATTTGATATTAAATGGAACTTTCATATCTACCATAGAATCTGAATAATTTTTCAAGGTATTTTATTAAGAAACGCGCACATAGTGTTCAATTTTCTATCTTAGAATTAACTTACTTTATCTTACGAACTACTTAAAGTTCAAACTTTCAACTGTGTGTGAGAATCAGAGTGTCCACGGGTACGCGTAGTTCTTAGCTTGGTATCCTTTTGCAAAAGTGAGAATTTTCTTTGGAAAAGGATACCAATTACCAGGTCCCACCACGAGGAGGTGACTACGCAAGGGACCCGACAAAAACAAGGGCCCTACTGGCAGCTCTCTATCTTCACAGATACACGATTCTCATTCGTAGCAAAGGAACTAGATACTTTTATCAAAAAGAGTGTCTTGTATTTCACTTTAAATCGCAACTCTAATCATTT
>NW_017104206.1:0-1248 GCF_001263275.1 Habropoda laboriosa
GCCGATATCCACATCGTAGTTCGCATATTCGACGCCGATGTCCAGATTGCGTAGCTGAAATGTTCTCCATTTAGAGTAGGAGCATCGTACCGGTACGTAAACGTGAAAGTCGCGAAGAACTACTATCGCCTTGCCGACGTTATAGGTGTATATTCCCTTCATTTAACAGTAACACGGGAATCGTTTGAGCAATTGAAATAACAAACCACCACATTATATTCGGAACCAAAAAAAGGTAAGATTTCGTTGGATACATTTAGCTGGAGAAATTATCGTTAAGGTCGAAATATTGAATTATCTGTATCTGCCCCCACCATGGTAGTTCGAAAATTCGACGCCGGCGTCCAATATGCATAGCAGAATCGTACTCCATTTCGAGTACGAGTATCGTACCGGTACGTTACGTGAATATCACGATGAAATACTATGTCCATGAGGGACGTTATATGTGTACATTCGCTTCGCTTAACGGTAAGACCAGAACCGTTTGAGCTTTGAATAACCAAGCATACATTTATATTCACGACCAAAAAACGGTATAATATCGTTGGGAACAAATATTTGTAGGGAACATTTTTAAAGTCGAAATATTTAGTTATCTGTATATTCCCCTACCAACGTAGTTCGAAAATTCAACGCCGACGTCCAGAATGCATAGCATAACCGTACGCCATTTGGAGGACGAGAATCGTCCCAGTATGATATGGGAAGGACGCGAAGAACTACTGTAACCATGTGCGGCGTAATAGGTGTATATTCGCTTCGTATAACAGTAAGACCGGAACCGTTTGAGGTTTGAATAACAACGCACACCTTTGCATTCGGTATCAAAAAATGATAATATTTCGTTGTAAACATTCAGCTGAAGGAATTATTTTTAAAGGCGAAATATTTAGTTATCTGTATTTGCCCTCAACATCTGTAGTTCGGAAATTCCAAGCCGATGTCTAGAATGCATAGCAGAATCGTGCCCCATTTAGAGTACGAGTATCGCCGCAGTATGTTATGTGAAAGTCGCGAAGAACTACTATCGCCTAACCGACGTTATAGGTGTATATTCGCTTCGTTTAACAGTAACACGGCAACCGAGTGAGATATTGAGGAATCAATCACACCTTCGTATTCCGTACCAACAAAAGGTAAGATTTGGTTGGGTCTTTTTAATTGTTGCCATTATGTCTAAAGTCGAAATATTTAATTATCTGTATTTTCTCCCACATCGTAGTTCGAAAATTCGACGCCGACGTC
>NW_017104206.1:2537-3497 GCF_001263275.1 Habropoda laboriosa
TAAATTCGAAATATTTAGTTATCTGTTTTTGCCCACACCATCGTAGTTCGAAAATTTGGCACCGAAGTCCCGATTGCATAGCAGAATCATACTCCATTTAGAGTACGAGTATCGTACCTATACGTTACGTGAAAATCGCGAAGAAATAACATCTATAATCGCGACGTTATATGTGTATATTCGCTTCGTTTAACAGTAACACGGAAACCGTTTGAGCTATTGAATAAACAATCCACACCTTCGTATTTGGTACCGAAAAAAGGCAAGATTTCTTTGGGAACAATTATTTGTAGGGAATATTTTTAAAGTCGAAATATTTAGTTTTCTGTATTTGCCCCTACCATCGTAGAGAGAAAATTCTACGCCGATGTCCAGAATGCACAGCAGAAATATACTGCAATTAGAGGACGAGAATCGTCCCAGTATGATATGCGAAGGTCGCGCAGAACTACTATTACCATGTGCGACGATATATGTGTATATTCCCTTCGTTTAACAGTAACATCGGCACCGTTTGAGATTTGAATAACAAAGCACACCTTTATATTCGGTACCAAAAAAAAGAAATATTTCGTTGGTCTCATTTAGAATTAGGTATTATTATTAACGTCGAAATAATTAATTATCTTTATTTTCTCCCACTATCGTAGTTTGAAAATTCGGGGCCGAAGTCCATAATGCATAGCAGAATCAAACACCATTTAGAGTACGAAAGACGCTAAGAACTACTATCGCCTAGCCGACGTTATAGGTGTATATTCGCTTCGTTTAACAGAAACACTGCAACCGTGTGAGATATTGAAGAACCAAGAATACCTTTATATTCGTGCTCAAAAAATTTAAGATTTCCTTGGTTACATTTAACTGAAGGAATTATATTTAAAGTCGAAATATTTGATAATCTGTATTTTCCCCCACATCGTAGCCCGAAAATTACACTCCGATGTCCAGAATGCATAG
>NW_017104207.1:0-293 GCF_001263275.1 Habropoda laboriosa
AAACGAAGCGAATATACACATATAACGTCGCACTTTGGTATAGTAGTTCTGCGCGACCTTCGCTAATCATACTGGGACGAAACTCGTCCTCTAAGTGGCACACGGTTCTGCTATGCATTCTGGATGCCGGCGTCGAATTTTCGAACTTCAATGGTGGGGGCAAATACAGATAATATACATATGTCTATTTTAAATATAATTCCTTCATCTGAATGTATATAACGAAACCTTACATTTTTTAATCCCGATTATAAAGGTGTGCTTGGCTCTTCAATATCACACATGGTTGCCGT
>NW_017104208.1:0-737 GCF_001263275.1 Habropoda laboriosa
GTAGTTCGAAAATTCGACGCCGGCGTCCAATATGCATAGCAGAACCGTAGGTCATTTAGAGGAAGAAAATCGTCCCAGTATGATTTGCGAAGGTCGCGAAGTATTACCGTAACAAGGTGCGAAGTCATATGTGTATATTTGCTTCGTTTATCAGTAACACCAGAACCGTTTGAACGTTGAATAACAAAGCACACCATTGTATTCGGTATCAAAAAATGGTAAGGTTTCGTTGGTCACATTTAGTTTAAGGAATTATTTTTAACGTCGAAATATTTAATTATCTGCATTTTCCCCCACCAGCGTAGTTCGACAATTCGATGCCGACGTCCAGAATGCATAGCAGACTCAAATACCATTTAGAGTACGAATATCGCCGCAGTATGTTATGTGAAAGTCGCGAAGAACTGCTATCTCCATGCGCGACGATATATATGTATATTCGCTTTGTTTAACGATAACACAGGAACCGTTTGAGCTATTGAAAAAAGAAACCACAACTATGTATTCGGTACCATAAAACTGTAAGATTTCGTTGGGAACAAATATTTGTCGGGAATAGTTTTAAAGTCGAAATATTTAGTCATATGTATTTGCCCCCACCAACTAGTTCGAAAATTCGGCGCCGATGTCCAGAATGCATTGTAGTATCGTACGCCATTTCGAGTACGAGAATTGCCGCAGTATGTTATGTGAAAGGCGCGAAGAAATACTATCGCCTAGCCGACGTTATAGGTGTA
>NW_017104208.1:4765-5657 GCF_001263275.1 Habropoda laboriosa
CAGTATGATATGCGAAGGTCGCGAAGAAATACTATAACCTTGTGCGACGTTATATGTGTATATTCGCTTCGTTTAACAGTAACACGGCAACTGTATGAGATATTGAAGAACCAAGCATATCTTCATATTCGGGATCAAATAATTGTAAGATTTCGTTGGATACATTTAGCTGAAGGAATTATATTTAAAGTCGAAATATTTAATTATCTCTATTTTCCCACACCATCGTAGTTCGGAAATTCGAGGCCGATGTCCAGAATGCATAGCAGAAACGTACGCCATTTAGAGGATGATTATCGTCGCAGTATGATATGCGAAGGTTACGGAGAACTACTATATCCAAGCGCGACGTTATATGTTTATATTCGCTTTGTTTAACATTAACACGGGAACCGTTTGAGCTATTGAGAAAAGGAACCACTCCTTTGTATTCGGTACCAAAAAAAGGTAAACATTCGTACGCCACATTTAGATTTAGGAATTACTTTTATCGTCGAAATATTTATTTATCTGTATTTTCCCCCACTTCGTTGTTCGAAAATTCGACGCCGCTGTTCAGAATGCATAGCAGAAATGTTCTCCATTTAGTGTACGAGTATCGCCGCAGTATCTTCTGTGAAAGTCGCGAAGAACTACTATCGCCTAGCCGACATTATAGGTGCACATTCGCGTCGTTTAACAGTAACACGGCACCCGTGTGAGATATTGAACATCCAAGCACAACTTCGTTTTCGGTACCAAAAAGAGGCAAGATTCAGTTGGTCACATTTAGTTTTAGGAATTATTATTAACATCGAAATATTTAATAATCTGTATTTTACCCCACCATCGTAGTTCTTATATTCGAAGCCGTGGTCCAGAATGCATAGCAGAATCGTACTCCATTTCGAGT
>NW_017104209.1:0-315 GCF_001263275.1 Habropoda laboriosa
TGAAACAGAATATAAATTAGGTTGACAAGATAAATAATTCATACGACTCACCATTCGTAACCTTTGAGATACCCTTAGTGACCCATTTCAGTCCTCCCAGCCTTCGATTTTGACCCACAATTCACTTGGAAGCTTCTCTCAGACCCATGAAACTTTTGCAATTCCCTCAATGGACCATTGAATTCCCCTCAGCCTTGACTTTTCATCCCACCAGTGGCCCACAATGATAGATTGAAAGACCCACCCAAGACAAAAGCCAATGCCCAAGACCCACCAGACTTGGAAAGCTGTGAAAGGGTGACGCGCGGAAAGTGG
>NW_017104210.1:0-445 GCF_001263275.1 Habropoda laboriosa
TTGCATGTTCCGCCACGTAAAACGTGTTTTAACGAATATAATCAGAAATACTGCTGTTTTCTCTCGACGAAGACGTTTTGCATTACTGCAAACGACTGTTTCCGCTTTATTTTGCATGTTTCGCCACGTAAAACGTGTTTTAACGAATATAATCAGAAATACTGCTGTTTTCTCGCGACAAACCATGTTTTGCAGAACTGCAAACGACAGTTTTCTCTTTATTTGGCATGGTTCCCTACGTAAAACGTGTTTTAAGGAATATAATCTGGAATACTGCTGTTATCTCGCCATCAAGACGTTTTGCGTACTGCAAACGACAGTTTTCACTTTATTTTGCATGTTTCACCACGTAAAACGTCTATTAACGGATATAAACTGCAATACTGCTGTGTTCTGTCGACAAACCACGTTTTGCAGTACTGCAAACGACTGTTTTCACTTTATT
>NW_017104211.1:0-289 GCF_001263275.1 Habropoda laboriosa
TTATATTCGGGATCACAAAATTGTAAGATTTCGTTGGATACATTTAGCTGAAGAAATTCAAATAAAAGTCGAAATATTTAATAATCTGTATTTTCCCTAACATCGTAATGTCTAAAATACGGCGCCGATGTTCAGAATGCATAGCAGAATCGTACCCCAATTAAAGACCGAGTATCGTACAGCTGCGTTACGAGCAAATAGAGAAGGTAATAGTATCTCCATACCGGACGTTATATGTGTATATTCGCTTCGTTTAACTGTAACGCGGGAACCGTTTGAGCTATTGAAA
>NW_017104212.1:0-203 GCF_001263275.1 Habropoda laboriosa
TCCTCTAATAGGAGTACATTTCTGCTGTGCATTCTGGACATCGGCGTCGAATTTTCTCTCTACAATGGTAGGGGCAAATACAGTTAACTAAATATTTAGACTTTAAAAATATTCCCTACAAATAATTGTTCCCAAAGAAATCTTGCCTCTTTTTGGTACCGAATACGAAGGTGTAGATTGTTTTTTCAATAGCTCAAACTGTT
>NW_017104213.1:0-985 GCF_001263275.1 Habropoda laboriosa
AATATACACCTATAACGACGGCTAGGCGATAGTAGTTCTTCGCGACATTCACATAACATACTGTGGCGATACTCGTACTCAAAATAGTGCATGATTCTGCTATGAATTCTGGACATCGGCGTCGAATTTTCGTACTGCTTTGGTGGGGGCAAGTACAGATAAGTAAATATTACGACTTTAAAAATAATTCCTAAAACTAAATGTGACAAACGAAATATTACCATTTCTCGATACCGAATACAAAGGTGTGCTTTGTTTTTTCAATAGCTCAAACGGTTCCAGTCTTACTGTTAAACGAAGCGAATATACACATATAACGTCGCACACGGTTATAGAAGTTCTGCGCGACCTTCGCAAATCTTACTGGGACTATTTTCTTCCTCTAAATGGCCTACGGTTATGCCATGCATATTGGACGCCGGCGTCGAATTTTCGAACTACGATGTGGGGGAAATTACAAATAATTAAATACTTCGTCTTTAGAAATGATTCCAATAAATAAAAGTTCCCTACGATATCTTTCCATTTTTTGGAACCGAATAGAAAGGTGTGCTTTGTTTTTTCAATAGCTCAAACGGTTCCCCTGTTACTGTTAAAGGAAGCGAAAATGCACCTATAACGTCGGCTAGGCGATAGTAGTTCTTCGCAACCTTCCCATATCATACTTTGACAATTCTCGTCCTCCAAATGGCGTACGGTTCTGCTATGCATTCTGACTCCGGCATCCAATTTTCGAACTTCGATGGTAGGGGCAAATACAGATGATTAAATATTTCGACTTTAAATATAATTCCTTCAGCTAAATGTATCCAACGATATTTTACAATTATTTGATCCCGAATATGAAGGTGTGCTTAGTTCTTCAATATCTCACACGGTTGCAGTGTTACTGTTAAACGAAGCGAATATACACCTATAACGTTGGTTAGGCGATAGTATTTCTTCGCGACATTAACATAACATAATGCGGCGATATTCGTACTCT
>NW_017104213.1:1097-1385 GCF_001263275.1 Habropoda laboriosa
GAATATACACCTATAACGTCGTCTAGCCGATTGTTGTTCTTCGCGACTTTCACCTAACAGACGGTGGCAATTCTCGTACTCTAAATGGCGTACGATTCTGCCTTGTATTCTTGACGACGCCGTCGAATTTTAGAAATACGGTGGTTGGGGCAAATACAGAAAATTATATATATCGACTTTAAAAATAATACCTTCGGCTAAATGTATGCAATAAATCTTACCCTCTTTTGATACCGATCACAAAGGTGTGGTTTGTTTTTTCAATAGCTCAAACGGTTCCCGTGTTAC
>NW_017104214.1:0-553 GCF_001263275.1 Habropoda laboriosa
GTTAGAAATAATTCCAACAAATAAATGTACCCAACGAAATCCTACCTTTTTTTGTCACCGAATGCAAGGGTGTGGTATGTTTCTTCAATAGCTCACACGGTTCCATTGTTACTGTTAAACGAAGGGAATATACACCTACAACGTAGGCTAGGCGATAGTAGTCCTTCGCGACTTTAACATAACCTACTGCGGCGATATTCGTACTCTAAATGGGGGTTGATTCTGCAATGCATTCTGGACACCGGGGTCGAATTTTAGAACTACGATGTGGGAGAAAATACAGATAATTAAATATTTCGACGTAAAAATAATTGCTAAAACTAAATGGGACCAAAGAAATCTTTCCTTTTTTAGGTACACAATACAACGTTTGGGCTTGTTATTTCAATAGCTCACACGGTTGCCGTGTATTAATCGAAGCGTATATACACATATAAAGTCGCGCTAGGGGAAAGTAATTCCTCGCGATTTGCACGTAACGTACCTGTATGATTTGGGCTCTCGAAATGTAGTATGATTCTGCTATGCATTCTGGACGCCGGCGTCGAATTTT
>NW_017104215.1:0-1025 GCF_001263275.1 Habropoda laboriosa
GTACTCTAAATGGCGAACGGTTCTGCTATGCATTCTGTACGCAGGCGTTGAATTGTCGAAATAGGATATGGGGGAAAATACATATAATTAAATATTTTGTCGTTAGAAATAATTCCAACAAATAAATGTTCCCAATGAAATCTTACCTTTTTTTGGTACCGAATACAAAGGTGTGGATTGTTCTTTCTAGCTCAAACAGTTTCCGTGATACTGTCAATCGAAGCCATGATACACAAATAACGTCGGCTAGATGATAGTAGTTCTTCGCGACCTTCGGATATCATACTGGTACGATTCACGTCCTCCAAATGGCGTACGGTTCTGCTATGCATATTGTACGCCGGCGTCGAAATTTCAAACTTCGATGTGGTTGAAAATACAAGTAATTAAATATTTCGTCATTAGAAATAAACCAATAAATAAAAGTTCACAAAGAAATCTTACCTTCTTTGGTACCAAATACAAAAGTGTGGTTTGTTACTTCATTAGCTCAAACGGTTCCCGTGTTACTGTCAAATGTGGCGAATATACACATGTAACGTCGCGCTTGGAGACAGTATTTATTCGCGATTTTCACGTAACGTACCGGAACGATACTCGTACTCTAAATGGCGTACGATTCTGCTATGCATTCCGGACATCGGCGCCGAATTTTCGATCTACGATGTGGGGTAAAGTACAGATGATTAATTATTTCTACTTTAAATATAATTCCTTCAGCTAAATGTATCCATCGAAATATTACCTTTTTTTGGTACCGAATACAAAGTTGTGGTTTGTTTTTTCAATACCTCAAATGTTTTGCCGTGTAACTGTTAAACGAACATATAACGTCGCTCTTGGAGATAGTATTCCTTCGCGACCTTCGCATATCATACTGTACCAATTCTCGTCCTCCAAATGGCGTTCATTTCTGCTGTGCAATCTGGACATCGGCGTCGGTTTTTCTCTCTACGATGGCTGGGGCAAATACAGATAATTAAATATTTCGACATTAAAAATAATTCCTTCAACTAAATGTATAC
>NW_017104216.1:0-4945 GCF_001263275.1 Habropoda laboriosa
ATATACACATATAACGTCGCACATGGATATAGTAGTTCTGCGCGACCTTCTCAAATCATACTGTGACGATTTTCTTCCTCTAACTGGCCTACGGTTCTGCTATGCATATTGGACGCCGGCGTCGAATTTTCGAACTACGATGTGGAGAAAATACAAATAATTATATATTTCATCCTTAGAAGTAATACCAATAAATAAATGTTCCCAACTAAATCTTACCATTTTCTGGTACCGAATACAAAGGTGTGGTTTGTTTTTTCAATAGCACAGACGGTCCCCGTGTTACTGTTAAACAAAGCGAATGTACACATATAACGTCGCACATGGTAATAGTAGTTCTCCGCGAACTTCGCATATCATACTGAGTCGATTCTCCTCCTGTAAATGGCGTACGTTTCGGCTCTGCATTCTGGACATCGGCGTCGAATTTCCGAACTACGATGGAAGGGGAAAATACAGATAATTAAATATTTCGAATTTAAATATAATTCCTTCAGCTTAATGTATCCATCGAAATATTACAATTTTTTGATCCCGAATATAAAAGTGTGCATGGTTCTTCAATATCTCACCGGGTTGCCGTGTTAATGTTGAACGAAGGGAATATACACCTATAACGTTGGCTAGGCGATAGTAGTTCTTCGTGACTTTCGCATAACATACTGCTGCGATATTCGTACTCTAATGGTGTGTGATTCTGCAATGCTTTCTGGACATTGGCGCCGAATTTTCGCACAACAATGGTGGGGGCCAATACAGATAATTAAATATTTCGACGTTTATAATAATTCCTCAAACTAAATGTGACCAACGAAACCTTACCTTTTTTTGGTACAGAATACAAAGTTGTGGTTTGTTATACAAACCTCAAAGGTGCCGATGTTACTGTTAAACGAAGCGAATATACACATATAACGTCGCACATGGATATAGTAGTTCTGCGCGACCTTCTCAAATCATACTGGGACGATTTTCTTCCTCTAAATGGCCTACGGTTCTGCTATGCATATTGGACGCCGGCGTCGAATTTTCGAACTACGATGCGGAGAAAATACAAATAATTATATATTTCATCCTTAGAAGTAATACCAATAAATAAATGTTCCCAACTAAATCTTACCATTTTCTGGTACCGAATACAAAGGTGTGGTTTGTTTTTTCAATAGCACAGACGGTCCCCGTGTTACTGTTAAACAAAGCGAATGTACACATATAACGTCGCACATGGTAATAGTAGTTCTCCGCGAACTTCGCATATCATACTGAGTCGATTCTCCTCCTGTAAATGGCGTACGTTTCGGCTCTGCATTCTGGACATCGGCGTCGAATTTCCGAACTACGATGGAAGGGGAAAATACAGATAATTAAATATTTCGAATTTAAATATAATTCCTTCAGCTTAATGTATCCATCGAAATATTACAATTTTTTGATCCCGAATATAAAAGTGTGCATGGTTCTTCAATATCTCACCGGGTTGCCGTGTTAATGTTGAACGAAGGGAATATACACCTATAACGTTGGCTAGGCGATAGTAGTTCTTCGTGACTTTCGCATAACATACTGCTGCGATATTCGTACTCTAATGGTGTGTGATTCTGCAATGCTTTCTGGACATTGGCGCCGAATTTTCGCACAACAATGGTGGGGGCCAATACAGATAATTAAATATTTCGACGTTTATAATAATTCCTCAAACTAAATGTGACCAACGAAACCTTACCTTTTTTTGGTACAGAATACAAAGTTGTGGTTTGTTATACAAACCTCAAAGGTGCCGATGTTACTGTTAAACGAAGCGAATATACACATATAACGTCGCACATGGATATAGTAGTTCTGCGCGACCTTCTCAAATCATACTGGGACGATTTTCTTCCTCTAAATGGCCTACGGTTCTGCTATGCATATTGGACGCCGGCGTCGAATTTTCGAACTACGATGCGGAGAAAATACAAATAATTATATATTTCATCCTTAGAAGTAATACCAATAAATAAATGTTCCCAACTAAATCTTACCATTTTCTGGTACCGAATACAAAGGTGTGGTTTGTTTTTTCAATAGCACAGACGGTCCCCGTGTTACTGTTAAACAAAGCGAATGTACACATATAACGTCGCACATGGTAATAGTAGTTCTCCGCGAACTTCGCATATCATACTGAGTCGATTCTCCTCCTGTAAATGGCGTACGTTTCGGCTCTGCATTCTGGACATCGGCGTCGAATTTCCGAACTACGATGGAAGGGGAAAATACAGATAATTAAATATTTCGAATTTAAATATAATTCCTTCAGCTTAATGTATCCATCGAAATATTACAATTTTTTGATCCCGAATATAAAAGTGTGCATGGTTCTTCAATATCTCACCGGGTTGCCGTGTTAATGTTGAACGAAGGGAATATACACCTATAACGTTGGCTAGGCGATAGTAGTTCTTCGTGACTTTCGCATAACATACTGCTGCGATATTCGTACTCTAATGGTGTGTGATTCTGCAATGCTTTCTGGACATTGGCGCCGAATTTTCGCACAACAATGGTGGGGGCCAATACAGATAATTAAATATTTCGACGTTTATAATAATTCCTCAAACTAAATGTGACCAACGAAACCTTACCTTTTTTTGGTACAGAATACAAAGTTGTGGTTTGTTATACAAACCTCAAAGGTGCCGATGTTACTGTTAAACGAAGCGAATATACACATATAACGTCGCACATGGATATAGTAGTTCTGCGCGACCTTCTCAAATCATACTGGGACGATTTTCTTCCTCTAAATGGCCTACGGTTCTGCTATGCATATTGGACGCCGGCGTCGAATTTTCGAACTACGATGCGGAGAAAATACAAATAATTATATATTTCATCCTTAGAAGTAATACCAATAAATAAATGTTCCCAACTAAATCTTACCATTTTCTGGTACCGAATACAAAGGTGTGGTTTGTTTTTTCAATAGCACAGACGGTCCCCGTGTTACTGTTAAACAAAGCGAATGTACACATATAACGTCGCACATGGTAATAGTAGTTCTCCGCGAACTTCGCATATCATACTGAGTCGATTCTCCTCCTGTAAATGGCGTACGTTTCGGCTCTGCATTCTGGACATCGGCGTCGAATTTCCGAACTACGATGGAAGGGGAAAATACAGATAATTAAATATTTCGAATTTAAATATAATTCCTTCAGCTTAATGTATCCATCGAAATATTACAATTTTTTGATCCCGAATATAAAAGTGTGCATGGTTCTTCAATATCTCACCGGGTTGCCGTGTTAATGTTGAACGAAGGGAATATACACCTATAACGTTGGCTAGGCGATAGTAGTTCTTCGTGACTTTCGCATAACATACTGCTGCGATATTCGTACTCTAATGGTGTGTGATTCTGCAATGCTTTCTGGACATTGGCGCCGAATTTTCGCACAACAATGGTGGGGGCCAATACAGATAATTAAATATTTCGACGTTTATAATAATTCCTCAAACTAAATGTGACCAACGAAACCTTACCTTTTTTTGGTACAGAATACAAAGTTGTGGTTTGTTATACAAACCTCAAAGGTGCCGATGTTACTGTTAAACGAAGCGAATATACACATATAACGTCGCACATGGATATAGTAGTTCTGCGCGACCTTCTCAAATCATACTGGGACGATTTTCTTCCTCTAAATGGCCTACGGTTCTGCTATGCATATTGGACGCCGGCGTCGAATTTTCGAACTACGATGCGGAGAAAATACAAATAATTATATATTTCATCCTTAGAAGTAATACCAATAAATAAATGTTCCCAACTAAATCTTACCATTTTCTGGTACCGAATACAAAGGTGTGGTTTGTTTTTTCAATAGCACAGACGGTCCCCGTGTTACTGTTAAACAAAGCGAATGTACACATATAACGTCGCACATGGTAATAGTAGTTCTCCGCGAACTTCGCATATCATACTGAGTCGATTCTCCTCCTGTAAATGGCGTACGTTTCGGCTCTGCATTCTGGACATCGGCGTCGAATTTCCGAACTACGATGGAAGGGGAAAATACAGATAATTAAATATTTCGAATTTAAATATAATTCCTTCAGCTTAATGTATCCATCGAAATATTACAATTTTTTGATCCCGAATATAAAAGTGTGCATGGTTCTTCAATATCTCACCGGGTTGCCGTGTTAATGTTGAACGAAGGGAATATACACCTATAACGTTGGCTAGGCGATAGTAGTTCTTCGTGACTTTCGCATAACATACTGCTGCGATATTCGTACTCTAATGGTGTGTGATTCTGCAATGCTTTCTGGACATTGGCGCCGAATTTTCGCACAACAATGGTGGGGGCCAATACAGATAATTAAATATTTCGACGTTTATAATAATTCCTCAAACTAAATGTGACCAACGAAACCTTACCTTTTTTTGGTACAGAATACAAAGTTGTGGTTTGTTATACAAACCTCAAAGGTGCCGATGTTACTGTTAAACGAAGCGAATATACACATATAACGTCGCACATGGATATAGTAGTTCTGCGCGACCTTCTCAAATCATACTGGGACGATTTTCTTCCTCTAAATGGCCTACGGTTCTGCTATGCATATTGGACGCCGGCGTCGAATTTTCGAACTACGATGCGGAGAAAATACAAATAATTATATATTTCATCCTTAGAAGTAATACCAATAAATAAATGTTCCCAACTAAATCTTACCATTTTCTGGTACCGAATACAAAGGTGTGGTTTGTTTTTTCAATAGCACAGACGGTCCCCGTGTTACTGTTAAACAAAGCGAATGTACACATATAACGTCGCACATGGTAATAGTAGTTACAAATAATTAAATATTTCGACGTTAATACTAATTCCTAAAACTAAGTGTGACCATCGAAATGTTACCATATTGTGATGCCGATTACAAGGTTGTGCTTTGT
>NW_017104217.1:0-2674 GCF_001263275.1 Habropoda laboriosa
TAACAGTAACACGGGAACCGTTTGAGCTATTGAAAAAACAAACCACACCTGATCATTCGGGATCAGAAAATTGTAAGATTTTGCTGGGACTACTTATTTGTAGGGAATATTAATAATGTCGAAATATTTAATTATATGTATTTGCCCCCACCATCTTATTTCCTAAAGTCTACGACGATATCCAGAATGCATAGCAGAACCGTACGCCATTTAGAGGACGTGAATCGTCCCAGTATGATATGCGAATGTCGCGAACAAATACTATATACATGTGCAACGTGATATGGTTATATTTGCATCGTTTAACAGTAACAACGGAACCGTTTGAGCTTTGAATATAAAAGCACACCGTTATATTCGGGGTCTAAAAATTATAAGATTTATTGTATACATTTAGTTTTAGGAATAATTTTTATTGTCGAATTATTTTGTTTTCTGTATTTGCCCCACCATCGTACAGAGAGAATTCGACGCCGATGTCCAGAATGCATAGCAGAATCGTACGCCATTTAGAGTACGACAATTGCCTCAGTATTTTATGTGAAATTCTCGAAGTACTACTATTGCCTAGACGACGTAATATGTGTATATTCGCTTCGTTTAACAGTAACACGGCAACGGTGTGAGATATTGAAGAACCAAGCACATCTTCATATTCGGGCTCAAATAATTGTAAGATTTCGTTGGATACATTTAGCTGAAGGAATTATATTTAAAGTCGAAATATTTAATTATTTGTATTTTGCCCCACATCGTTGTTCGAAAATTCGACGCCGGCGTCCAATATGCATAGCAGAACCCTACACCATTTAGAGGAAAAGATTCGTCCCAGTATGTATGCGACGTACGCGAAGATCTACTATAACCATCTGCGACGTTATATGTGTATATTCGCATCGTTTAACCGTAACACCGTAATCGTTTGATCCATTTAAAAAACAAGCCTCTCCTTCGTATTCGGTACCAAAAAAGGTAAGATTTGGTTGGGTCTTTTTATATGTTGCCATTATGTCTAAAGTCGAAATATTTAATTATCAGTATTTTCCCTCACCATCGCAGTTCGGAAATTCGACGCCGACTTCCAGAATGCACAGTAGAATCGTACTCCCTTTAGAGTACGAGTATAGTACATGTACGTTACGTGAAAGTCGCGAAGAATTACTATCTCCAAGCGCGACGTTGTAGGTGTATATTCGTTTTGTTCAACAGTAACACGGGACCTTTTGATCTATTGAAAAAACAGACCACACCTTTATATTCGTGCTCAAAAAATTTTAGATTTCCTTGGTTACATTTAACTGAAGGAATTATGTTTAAAGTCGAAATATTTAATAATCTGTATTTTCCCCCACTTCGTAGCCCGAAAATTACACTCCGATGTCCAGAATGCATAGCAGATATATACTCCATTTAGAGTACGAGTACCGTACCGGTACGTTACATGAAAATCGCGAAGAAATAATATCTCTAGCGTGACGTTATATGTTTATATTCGATTCGTTTAACTGTAACACGTGAACCGTTTGAGCTATTGAAAAAACAAAACCACAACTTTGTATTCGGTACCAAAAAAAGGTAAGGTTTCCTTGGTCAAATTTAGATTTAGGAATTCTTTTAATCGTCGAAATATGTAATTATCTGTATTAGCCCACACCATCGAAGTTCTTACATTCGACGCCGCCCTCCAGAATGCACTGCAGAATCGTACGCCGTTTAGAGTACGACAATTGCCGCAGTATGTCATGTGCAAGTCGTGAAGAACTACTATCGCCCAGCCGATGTTATTGTTGTATATTCCCTTCGTTTAACTGTAACAGTGAAACCGAGTGATATATTGAAGAACAAAGCACACCTTTATATTCGGGATCAAGAAATTGTAAGATTTCGTTGGGGACATTTATTTGTTGGAATTATTTCTAACGACGAAACATTTACTTATCTGTATTTTCCCCCACATCGTAGTCCGAAAATTCGGCGCCGATGTCCAGAATGCATAGCAGATTCGTACTCCGTTTCGAGTACAAGTATCGTACCGGTATGTTACGTGAAAAACACGAAGAAATACTATCTCCAAGCGCGACGTTATAGGTGTATATTCGTTTTGTGTAACAGTAAAACGGGGCCTTTTCATCTATTGAAAAAACAGACCACACCTTTGTAGTCGGAACCAAAAAAAGGTAAGATTTCGTTGGGAACATTTATTTGTTGGAATTATTTCTAACGACGAAATATTGAATTATTTGCGTTTTCCCCCACATCGTAGTTCGAATATTCGACGCCGACATCTAGAATGCATAGCAGAATCAAACACCAATAGGGTACGAATATCGCTGCAGTATGTTATGTGAATGTCGCGAAGAACTACTACAACCGTGTGCGACGTTATTTGTGTATATTCGGTTCGGTTAGCAGTAACACGGCAACCGTGTGAGATATTGAAGTACCAGGCACACCTTTGTATTCGGTACCAAAAAACGGTAAGATTTCGTTTGGAACAAATATTTGTAGGGAATATTTTTAAAGTCGAAATATATAGTTATCTGTATTTTTGGATTTATATTTAATATCGAAATATTTAATTATCTGTGTTTTCCCCCTACACCGTAGTTCCAAAATTCGACGCCGTCGTCCAGAATGCATAGCCGAATCGCACGCCATTTATATTAGAAGGATC
>NW_017104218.1:0-488 GCF_001263275.1 Habropoda laboriosa
CGGCGTCCAATATGCATAGCAGAACTGTACGCTATTTAGAGGACGAGAATCGTCCCAGTATGAAATGCGAAGTTCGCGAAGAAGTATAATAACCATGTGCGACGTAATGTATGTATATTCGCTTCGTTTAACAGTAACACGGGAACCGCTTGAGCTGTAGGAAAAAAACCACACCTTCGTATTCGGTACCAAAAAAAGGTAAGATTCAGGCTGGGAACAATTATTTGTAGGGTATATTTTTCAAGTCGAAATATTTAAATATCTGTATTTTCCCCCACCATCGTAGTTCGAAAATTCGTCGCGGACGTTCAGAATGCATAGCCGAATCAAACACCAAGTAGAGTACGAATATCGCCTTAGTATGTTATGTGAAAGTCGCGAAGAACTACTATCGCCTAACCGACTTTTTAGGTGTATATTCGCAGTGTTTAACAGTATCACGGGAACAGATTGAGCTATTGACAAAACAAACCACAACTTTGTATTCG
>NW_017104219.1:0-238 GCF_001263275.1 Habropoda laboriosa
TAGGGAATATTTTTCAAGTCGAAATATTTAAATAGCTGTATTTTCCCCCACCATCGTTGTTCTAAAATTCGACGCCGACGTTCAGAATGCATAGCGAAACAAACACCAAGTAGAGTACGAATATCGCCTTAGTATGTTATTTGAAAGTCGCGAAGAATTACTATCGCCTAACCGACGTTTTAAGTGTATATTCGCTTGGTTTAACAGTAACACGGCAACCGTGTGAGCTATTGAAATA
>NW_017104220.1:0-306 GCF_001263275.1 Habropoda laboriosa
GCAGATAATTAATTATATTGACTTTCAAAATAATTCCAACAACTGAATGTTCCCAACGAAACCATACCTTTTTTTGGTACACAGTACAAACGTGTGGGTTGTTTTTTCAATAGCTCAAACGGTTCCCGTGTTACTGTTAAACAGAGCGAATTTACACATGTACCGTAGCGCTTGTAGATAGTATTTTTTCGCGATTTTCAGGTAACGTACCCGTACGATACTCGCACTCAAAATAGAGAATGTTTCTGCTATTCATTCTGGACATCGGCGTCGAATTTTCGAACTACTTTGGTGGGGGCAAATACA
>NW_017104221.1:0-255 GCF_001263275.1 Habropoda laboriosa
TTTTCTCGCGACACCCACGTTTTGCAGTACTGCACACGAATGTTTTCTCTTTATTTTGCATGTGGCGTCACGTAAAACGAGTTGAAGCGTATATAAACTGAAATACTGCTGATTTCTCGCGGCAAAACACGTTTTGCAGTACTGCAAATATCTGTTTTCTCTTTATCTTGCATATTTTGCATCGTAAAACTTGTTTTAACGAATATAAACTGAAATACTCCTGTTTTCTCGCGACAAACCACGATTTGCAGTACT
>NW_017104222.1:0-327 GCF_001263275.1 Habropoda laboriosa
GCTATCCATTCTGGACACCGGCGTCAAATTTTCTAACTATTTTGTGGGAGGAAAATACAGATATTAAAATATTTCGAATTTAAGTAAAATTCCTTCAGCTAAATGTATGCAGCGAAATCTTACAATTTTTTGATCCTGAATATAAAGGTGTGCTTGGTTCCACAATATCTCACACGGTTGCCGTGTTACTGTTAAACGAAGCGAATGTGCACATATAACGTCGGCTAGGTGATAATAGTTCTTCGCGTCTTTCACTTAACGTAACGGTACGATACTCGTACTCTAAATGGAGTACGATTATGCAATGAATTCTGGACATCGGCGCCG
>NW_017104223.1:0-828 GCF_001263275.1 Habropoda laboriosa
CCTTCGCGACTTAAACATAACCTACTGCGGCGATATTCGTACTCTAAATGGGGTTTGATACTGTTATGCATTCTGGACCACGACTTCGAATATAAGAACAACTATGGTGTGGGCAAATACAATTAATGAAATATTTCACTTTAAAAATTATTCCTTCAGTTAAATGTATACAACGAAATCTTACAATTTTTTAATCCCGAATATAAAGGTGTGCTTGGTTCTTCAATATCTTACACGGATGGTTTGTTACTCGTAAGCGAAGCGAATGGACACCTATAACGACGGCTAGGCGATTGTCGTTCTTCGCGACTTTCACATAACATACTGCGGCGATATTCGTACTCTAATGGAGATTGATTCTGCTATGCATTCTGGACCTGGCGCCGAATTTTCGAACTACGCAGGTTGGGGCAAATATTGATAATTAAATATTTCGACTGTAAATATAATTCCTTCAGCTAAATGTGACCATCGAAACCTTACCATTTTTTGGTAACGAATACAAAGGTGTTGTTTGTTATTTCAATAGCTCAAACGGTTCCCGTGTTACTGTTAAACGAAGCGAATATACACCTAAAACAACGGCTAGGCGATAGTATTTCTTCGCGACCTTCGCATATCATACTCGGACGATTCTCGTCCTCTAAATGGCGTACGATTCTGATATGCATTCTGGACGACGGCGTCGAATATAAGAAAACAATGGTGGGGGAAAATACAGATACTGCGACGTAAATAATAACTCCTAAAACAAAATGAGTCCACCGAATTCTTACCATTTTTTGATACCGAATAAAAAGGTGTGCTATGTTATTCAAAGCTCAAACG
>NW_017104224.1:0-923 GCF_001263275.1 Habropoda laboriosa
CGACTGTTTTCTCTTTATTTTACATGTTTCCCCACGTAAATCGTAATTTAACGAATATAAACTGTAATACTGCTGTTTTCTCGCTACAAAGTCGTTTCGCAGTCCAGCAAAATGACTGTCTGCTCTTTATTTTGCATATTCACCCACGTAAAACGTGTTCTAACGAATATAAACTGAAATACTGCTGTTTTCCCGAGACAACCCGAGTTTTGCAGTACTACAAACGACTGTTTTCTCTTTATTTTACATGTTTCGCCACGTAAATCGTGTTTTAACGAATATAAACCGTACTAATGCTGTTTTCCCGCGACAAACCATGTTTTGCAGTACTGCAAAATGATTGTTTTCTCTTAATTTTGCATGTTTCGCCAGGTAAAACGTGTTTTAACGAATATAAACTGTAATACTGCTGCTTTCTCGCGACAAACCACGTTTTCCAGTACTGCAAACTACTGATTTCTCTTTATCTTGCATGCTTCGCCACTTAAAACGTGTTCTAACGAATATAAACTGTAATACTGCTGTTTTCCCGCGACAAACCACGTTTTGCTGTGCTGCAATCGACTGTTTTCCTTTTATTTTTCATGTTTCACCACGTTAATCGTGTTTTAACGAATATAGACTGAAATACTGCTGTTTTCGCGCGACTATCCATGTTTTGCAGTACTACAAACGACTGTATTCTCGTTATTCTGCATGTTTCGCCACGTTAATCGTGTTTTAACGAATATAAACTGTAATACTGCTGTTTTCTCGCTACAAAGACGTTTTGCAGTATTGCAAACGAATGTTTTCTCTTTATTTTGCATGCTTCGCCACACAGAACGTGTTCTAACAAATATAAACTGTAATACTGCTGCTTTTCGGCGACAAACCACGTTCTGCTGTAGTGCAATCGACTGTTTCCTTTTTATTTTGCATGT
>NW_017104225.1:0-252 GCF_001263275.1 Habropoda laboriosa
GTACTGCAAAATGACTGTATAGTCTTTATTATGCATATTCCGCCACGTCAAACGTGTTTTAACGAATGTAAACTGAGATACTGTTGATTTCCCGCGACAGCGCACGTATTGCAGTGCTACAAACGACTGATTTCTCTTTAATTTCCATGTTTCGCCACGTAAACCGTGGTTTAACGAATATAAATTGTAATACTGCTGTTTGCTCGCTACAATGACGTTTTGCAGTACTGCAATCGAGTGTTTTCTTTTGAT
>NW_017104226.1:0-573 GCF_001263275.1 Habropoda laboriosa
TTGGTACGGATATGAGATTGCGAGAAGATCCAACAATACGCGAAATATTGGAAAAAGAAATAATTGCTACATTTCAAAAAGATTGCGACGAGTTGCGGGAAAAAGCGAGAGAACAAATATCAAAAATTCAACAAGAAAATAGAAGAGGCTTCAACAGGAAAAGGAAAAGGGCACGACCCTACAAGGAAGGTGATTTGGTAGCTATACAGCGAACACAGTCCCAACCTGGGGCAAAATTCATGTCAAAGTTTTTGGGTCCATACGAGGTTACCAGAGAGCTAAGAAATGATCGTTATCTGGTAAGAAGAGTTGGCGATCACGAGGGTCCACTACAGACATCAACATCAGCAGACAACATGAAGCCGTGGTTCATCAACGACAGCCAAAACGAAGACGACGAGGACTTTGAAGATTCTAATGAATCAATTGGCGACACCTGAGGGCAGGTGCCGATTTCAGGACGGCCGGATGTAGGGATGACCGAGCGTGAGTGCGTTGTTTGTAAGAATACGTTGCCTGTGTGAATGCGTGAGGGTCTATGACCGGAGCGGTAAGGACCGGCGTGCCAGGTCG
>NW_017104227.1:0-253 GCF_001263275.1 Habropoda laboriosa
GCGATATTCGTACTCTAAATGGTGCTTCATTCTGCTGTGCATTCTGGACGTCGGCGCCGAATTATCGAACTACGATGGTGGGGTAAAATACAGATAATTAAATATTTCGTCGTTAGAAAGAATTGCAACAAATAAATGTTCCCAACGATATCATATCTTTTTTATTGATCCGAATACAAAGGTGTGGTTTGTTTTTTCAATAGCTCAAATGGTTGCCGTGTTACTGTTAAACGAAGCGAATATACACATATTA
>NW_017104228.1:0-401 GCF_001263275.1 Habropoda laboriosa
TTTACGTGGCGAAACGTACAAAATAAAGAGAAAGCAGTCGTTTGCAATAGTTCAGAACGTCTCCGTCGCGCGAAAACAGTAGTTTTGCAGTTTAGTCTCTTTGAAACACGATTTACGTGGCGAATCGTACAAAAGAAAGTAAAAGCAGTCGTTAGCAGTTTCTCAAAATGTCTCAGTCGGACGAAACAGCAGTTTTGCAGTTTGTCCTCTTTGAAACACGTTTTACGTGGCCAAACATGCAAAATAAAGAGAAAGCAGTCCTTTGCAGTAGTTCAAAACGTCTCTGTCGCGCGAAAACTGCAGTTTTGCAGTTACACCTCTATGAAACACGTTTAACGTGGCCAAGCATGCAAAATAAAGAGAAAGCAGTCGTTTGCAGTATTTCAAAACGTCTCCGTAGC
>NW_017104229.1:0-304 GCF_001263275.1 Habropoda laboriosa
TCAGCTAATTCATTGCTATTAAACACTGCAATGTCCACCGCGGCTTTTACGATTGATTCTTCATTTATTGCTTCCCCGTTATCGACAAATATTAAATTAACCGTTATTGCACTCGATTATCATATATCAACCACTGTTTCTTGCTCCAGTGACCTGCATCAGGGTAGATTTTTTTTTTATAACAACACTCTCGAGTTACCTAACAACCACTGTCAATTTGTTAAGTTAGACATGCATACCCTCGATTAAAATATACGCCATCAACTAATAAATAGTTCTTAACCACTACAATGTCCACCGCGGC
>NW_017104230.1:0-6360 GCF_001263275.1 Habropoda laboriosa
TTATTTCTAACGACGAAATATTTTGTTATTTGTATTTTACCTCACTTGGTAGTTCGAAAATTCGACGCCGATGTCCAGAATGCGTAGCAGAACCGTGGGCCATTTGGAGGTCGAGAATCGTCCCAGTATGATATGGAAAGGTCGCGACGAACTACTTTAAACATGTGCGACATTATATGTGTATATTCGCATCGTTTAACAGTCACGCCGGAGCCGTTTAGGCATTGAATAACATAGCACTCCTTTGTATTCGGTATCAAAAAATGATAAGATTTCGTTGGTCACATTTAGCTATAGGAAATATTTTTAAGGTAGAAATATTTAATTATCTGTATTTTCCACCACATCGTAGTACGAAAATTTGACGCCGGTGTCCAGAATGCAAAGCAGAACCGTACGCCGTTTGGAGGACGAGAATTGTCACAGTATGATATGCTAAGGTCGCGAAGGACTACTATAACTCTGTGCGACGTTATATGTGTATATTTGCATCGTTTATCAGTAACATCGGCACCGTTTGAGGTTTGTATAACAAAGCACACCTTTAAATTCGGTACCAAAATATGGTAAGATTTCGATGGTCACATTTAGTTTTAGGAATTATTATTAACGTCGAAATATATATTTATCTGTGTTTGCCCCCACTATCTTAGTTCTAAAATACGACGCCTACGTCCAGAATACATAGCAGAATCGTACGCCATTTAGAGTACGAGAGTTGCCGCAGTATGTTATGTGAAAGTCGCGAAGAACTACTATCGCCTAGCCGACGTTATAGGTGTATATTTGCTTCGTTTAACAGTAACACGGCAACCGTGTGAGATATTAAAGATCCAAGCACACCTTTATATTCGGAATCACAAAATTGTAAGATTTCGCAGGATTCCTTTAGCTGAAGGAATTATATTTTTAGTCCAAATATTTATTTATCTTTATTTGCCCTCAACAACGTAGTTCGAAAATTCGACGCCGATGTATTGAATGCATAGCAGAATCGTACGCCATTTAGAGAACGCGTATCGCCGCAGTATGTTATGTGAAAATCGCGAAGAACTACTATCACCTATACGACGTTATATGTGTATATTCGCGTTTAACGGTAACGCGGCAGCCGTGTGATATATTGAAAAACCAAGCACACCTTAATATAAGGGATCAAAAAATTCTGAGATTTCGTTGGTCACATTTAGTTTTAGGAATTATTTTTAAAGTCAAGCAATTTAGTTAGCTGTATTTGCCCCCACCATCGTAGATAGAAAATTCAACGCCGATGTCCAGAATGCACAGCAGAAACGTACTCCATTTAGAGTTCGAGTATCGTCCCGTTACGTTACGTAAAAGTAGCGAAGAACTACTATCACCTAGGCGACGATATATTTGTACATTCGCTTCGTTTAACAGTAACACGGGAACGTTTGAACTTTTAATAACAAAGCATACCTTCGTATTCGGTACCAAAAACAGGTAAGATTACGTTGGTAGCATTTATTTGTTGCCATTATGTCTAAAGTCGAAATATTTAATTATCAGTTTTTTCTCCCACCATCGTAGGTCGGAAATTGGACGCCGATGTCCAGAATGCATAGCAGAACCGTGGGCCATTTGGAGGACGAGAATCATCCCTGTATGATATGCGATGGTCGCGAAGAAGTAATTTAACCATGTGCGACGTTACATGTGTAACTTCGCTTCGTTTAACAGTAAGACCGGTACGGTTTGAGTTTTGAATAACTAAGCACACCGTGGTATTCGGTATCAAAAATGGTAAGATTCAGTTGGTCACATTTAGTTTTAGGAATTATTATTAACTTCGAAATATTTAGTTATCTCTATTTCCCCCCACCATCGAAGTTCGAAATTCGACGCCAATGTTGAGAATGCATAGCAGAATCGTACTCCATTTAGTGTACTGCATTAGCCGCAGTATGTTATGTGAAAGTCGCGAAGAACTACTACCGCCTAGCCGACGATATAGGAGTATATTCCTCTCGTTTAACATGAACACGGCAACCGAGTGAGATATTGAGGAACCAAGCATACCTTGGTATTCGGTACCAAAAATAGATAGGATTTCGTTGGGAACATTTATTTGTTGGAATTATTTCTAACGACGAAATATTTTGTTATTTGTATTTTACCTCACTTGGTAGTTCGAAAATTCGACGCCGATGTCCAGAATGCTTAGCAGAATCGTACTCCATTTAGAGTTCGAGAATCGTACCGGTACGTTACGTGAAAGTCGCGAAGATACTATCTCCAAGCACGACGTTATACGTGTATATACGCTTCGTTTAACAGGAACACGGGAACCGTTTGAGCTATTGAAAAAACAAACCACACCTTTACATTCGGGATCAGAAAATTGTAAGATTTCGTTGTATAAAATTAGCTGTACGAATTATTTTTAAAGTCGAAATATTTAATTATCTGTATTTTCCCCAAAATCGTAGGTCGAAAATTGGATGCCGGTGTCCAGAATGAATAGCAGAATCAAACACCATTAGAGTACGAATATCGCCCCAGAATGTTATGTGACAGTCGCGAAGAACGACAATCGCCTTGCCGACGTTATATGTGTATATTCGCTTCTTTTAGCAGTAACACGGGAACCGTTTGTGCTATTGAAAGACATACCTCACCTTTGTATTTGGAACCAATAATATGTAAAATTTCGTTGGGAATATTTATTTGTAGGGAATATTTTTAAAATCGCGAATTTAGTTATCTGTACTTGTCCCCACCATCGTAGTTCTTATATTCGACGCCATCGTCCAGAATGCAGAGCAGAATCGACGCCATTTAGATTACGAAAATTGCCGCAGTATGTTATGTTAGTGTCGCGAATAACTACAATCGCCTAGCCGTCGTTATAGGTGTATATTCGCTTCGTTTAACAGTAAGAGCGGTACCGTTTGAGTTTTGAATAACTATGCACATCGTTGTATTCGGTATCAAAAAATGGTCAGATTTAGTTGGTCACATTTAGTTTTAGGAATTATCTTTAAAGCCCAAAAATTTACTTATCTGTATTTGCCCCCACCAAAGTAGATCGAAAATTCCACGCCGATGTCCAGAATGCATAGCAGAATCATACTCTGTTTTGAGTACGAGTATCGTACCGGTACGTTACGTGAAAATCGCGAAGAAATACTATCTCCAAGCGCGACGGTATATGTGTATATTCGCTTCGTTTAACAGTAACACGAGATATTGAAGAACCAAGCACACCTTTATATTCGGGATCAAAAGATTGTAAGAATTATTGTATATATTTAGCTGAAGGAATTATAATTAAAGTCGAAATATTTAAGTATCTGTATTTGCCCCCACCGTGGTAGTACGAAAATTCTACGCCGGAGACCAGAATGCATAGCAGAAGCGTACTCCAGTTAGAGGACGTGTATCGTCTCAGTATGATATGCGAAGGTCGCGGAGAACAACTATAACCATGTGCGGCGTTATTTGTGTATATTCGCTTCGTTTAACAGTAACAACGGAAACGTTTGAACTTTTAATAACAAAGCATACCTTCGTATTCGGTACCAAAAACAGGTAATATTACGTTGGTAACATTAATTTGTTGGAATTATTTCTAACGACGAAATATTTAATTATTTGTATTTTCCCCCACATCGTAGTTCGAAAATTCGACGCCGGCGTCCAGAATGCATAGCAGAAATATACTCCATTTAGAGTACAAGTATCGGCCCGGTACGTTACGTGAAAGTCGCGAATAACTACTATTGCCTAGCCGAGTTTATGGGTGTATATTCCCTTCGTTTAACAGTAACACCGGAAATGTTTGAGCTATTGAAAAAACAAACCACACCTTTGAATTCGGTACCAAAAAAGGTAAGATATCGTTGGTCACATTTAGTTATAGAAATTATTTTTAACGTCGAAATATTTAATTATCTGTATATTCCCCCACATCGTAGTTCGAAAATTCGACGGCGGATTCCAGAATGCATAGTAGAATCGTACGCCATTTAGAGGAAGCGAATCGTCCCAGTATTATATGCGAAGGTCGCGATGTACTACTATAACCATGTGCGACGTTATATGTGTATATTCGCTATGTTTAACAGTAAGGTCGGATCCGTTTGAGCTTTGAATAACAAAGCAAACCTTTGTATTCTGTATCCAAAAATGGTAAGATTTGGTTGGACACATTTAGATTTAGGAATTAATATTAACACCGAAATATTTAATTATCTGTGTGTTCGCCCACAATCGTAGTTCGAAAATTAGACGGCGACGTCCAGAATGCATAGCAGATTCAAATACCATTTAGAGAACTAATATCGCCGCCTTAAGTTATGTGAAAGTCGCGAAGAACTATTATCGTCTAGCCGACGTTATAGGTGTATAATCGCTTCGTTTAACAGTAAGACGGCAACCGTGTGACATATAGAAGAAACAAGCACACATTTATATTCGAGGCCAAAAAATTCAAAGATTTCGTTGGATACATTTAGCTGAAGGGATTATTTTCAAAGTCGAAATCTTTAGTTATCTGTATGTGCCCCACCATCGTAGTTCTAAAATTCGGCACCGATGTCCAGAATGTATAGTAGAAATATACTCCATTTAGAGTAAGAGTACCGTACCTGTACGTTACGTGAAAACCGCGAAGAAATAACATGTCTAAGCGTGACGTTAAATGTGTATATTCGCTTCGTTTAACAGTAATACGGAAACCGTTTGAGCTATTGAAAAAACAATCCATACCTTCGTATTCTGCAACAAAAAAAGGTAAGATTTCAGTGGATTCATTTAACTGAAGGAATTATATTTAATGTCGAAATATTTAATAAATTGTATTTTCCCCGACATCGTAGATAGAAAATTCGTCGCCGGCATCCAGAATGCATAGCCGAATCGCACGCCATTTATATTACGAGAATCGTCCCAGTATGATACACGAAGGTCACAAAGTAATACTTTAACCATGTGCGTCGTTATATGTGTACATTCGCTTCGTTTAACAGTAAGACCAGAACCGTTTGAGCTCTAAATAACATAGCACAACCTTGTATTCGGCATCAAAAAATGGTAAGATTTCTTGGTCACATTTAGTTTTAGGAATTACTTTTAAAGTCGAAATATTTAATTATTTGTATTTTGCCCCACATCGTAGTTCGAAAATTCGACGCCGGCGTCTCGTCCAGAAAGCATAGCAGAATCGTACGCCCTTTAGAGTAGGAGTGTTGCCGCCTTATGTTATGTGAATTTCGCGAAGAACTACTATTACCGCGACGCGTTATATTTGTATATTCGCTTCGTTTAACAGTAAGACTGGTACCATTAGAGTTTTGAATAACAAAGCACAACGATGTATTCGGTATCAATAAATGTTAAGATTTAGTTGGTCACATATTGTTTTAGGAAATATTTTTATAGTCGAAATATATAATTATCTGTATGTTCCCCCACCATCGTAGTTCGAAAATTCGACGCCGACTTCCAGAATGCACAGCAGAATCGTACTCCCTTTAGAGTACGAGTATCGTGCCGGTACGTTACGTGAAAATCGCGATGAAATACAATCACCTAGCCGACGTTATATTTGTATATTCGTTTCGTTTAACAGTAACATCGGCACCGTTTGAGGTTTGAATTACAAAGCACACCTTTATATTCGATACCAGAAAATGGTAAGATTTCGATGGTCGCATTTAGTTTTAGGAATTATTATTAACGTCGAAATATTTAGTTATCTGTATTTGCCCCCACCATCGTAGAGAGAGAATTCGACGCCGTTGTCCAGAATGCATAGCAGAATCATAGTCTATTTGGAGTACGAGTTACGTACCGGTACGTTACGTGAAAATCGCGAAGATCTACTATCTCCATGCGCGACGTTATAGGTGTATATTCGCTTCGTTTAACTGTAACACGGCTACGGTGTGAGCTATTGAAAGAACAAAACACAACTTTGTATTCGGTACCAAAAAAAAGGTAAGATTTCGTTGGTGTCATTTAGTTTTAGGAATTATTTTTAAAGTCGAAACATTTAGATATCTGTATTTTCCCCGACTTCGTAGTACGAAAATTCGACGCCGGCGTCCTGAATGCATAGCAGAACCGTACGCCATTTAGAGGACGAGAAGCTTCCCAGTATGAAATGCGAAGTTCGCGAGGAACTACTATCTCCATGAGGGACGTTATATGTGTATATTTACTTCGTTTAACAGTAACACGGCAGCTGGGTGAGATATTGAAACAACAAACCACAACTTTGTATTCGGTACCAAAAAAAGGTATGGTTTTGTTGGGAACATTTATTTTTAGGAATTATTTTTAAAGTTGAAATATTTTCTTATCTGTATTTGCCCCCACCAAAGTAGTTCGAAAATT
>NW_017104230.1:6435-9046 GCF_001263275.1 Habropoda laboriosa
TCGCGAAGAAATACTATCGCCTAGCCGACGTTATAGGTGTATATTCCCTTCGTTTAACAGTAACAGGGCAACGTTTGAGCTATTGCAAAAACAAACCGCTCCTTTGCATTCGGTACCAAAAAAAGGTAAGATTTCGTTGGACACATTTAGCTATAGAAACTATTTTTAACGTCGAAATATATAGGTATCTGTATTTTCCCCCACCATCGTAGAGAGAAAATTCGACGCCGATGTCCAGAATGCATAGCAGAAACGTTCGCCATTTAGAGTACGAGTATCGTACCTGTACGTTACGTGAAAATAGCGAAGAACTACTATCACCTAGCCGACGTTATATTTGTATATTCGCTTCGTTTAACAGTAACATGGGAACTGTTTGATCTATTGAAAAAACAAATCACATATTTGTATTCGGTACCAAAAAAAGGTAAGGTTTTAATTGGCAACATTTAGCTGAAGGAATTATATTTAATGTCGAAATATTTAATTATCTGTGTTTTCCCCCTACATCGTAGTTCGAAAATTCGACGCCACGTCCAGAATGCCTAGCGGAATAAAACACCATTAGAGTACGAATAATGCCGCAGTATGTTGTGTTAATGTCGCGAAGAACTACTATCGCCATGCCGACGTTATATGTGTATATTCGCTTCGTTTAACCGGGACAAGGCAACCGTGCGAGATATTTATGAACCAAGCTCACCTTAATATAAGGGATCAAAAAATTCTAAGATTTCGTTGGTCACATTTAGTTTTAGGCTATATTTATAACTTCGAAATATTTAATCATCTGTATTTTCCACCACTTCGTAGTTCGGTATTTCGACGCCGTCGTCCAGAATGCACAGCAGAATCGAACCCCTTTTAGAGTGCGAGAATCGTCCCGTTACGTTACGTCGCTTCGTTTAACAGTAACGCGGGAACCGTTTGAGCTTTGAATAACAAAGCACACCTTTATATTCGGGATCATAAAATTGTAAGATTTACTGTATACATTTAGCTGACGGAATTATTTTTAAAGTCGAAATATTTTGTTATCTGCATTTGCCCCACTATCGTAGTTCGACAATTCGACTGCGATGTCCAGAATGCTTAGCAGAATCGTACTCCTATTAGAGAACGAGAATTGTACCGGTAAGTTACGTGAAAATCGCGAAGAACTACTATCGCCTATCCGACGTTATAGGTGTATATTCCCTTCGTTCAACAGTAACACGGCAACCGTGTGAGATATTGAAGAACCAAGCACGCCTTTGTATTCGGTATCAAAAAGAGGTAAGATTTCGTTGGTCACATTTAGTTTTAGGAATTATTTTTAAAGTCGAAGTATTTAGTTATCTGTATTTGCCACCACCATCGTAGAGAGATAATTCAACGCCGATGTCCAGAATGCACAGCAGAAACGTACTCCATTCAGAGTACGAGTATCGTACCGGTACGTTGCGTGAAAATCGCGAAGAAATACCATCTCCAAGCCCGACGTTATATGTGAATATTCGCTCCGTTTAACAGAAACGGGAACCGTTTGAGCTATTAAAAAAATAAAGCCACTCTTTCGTATTCGGTTCCAAAAAAGGGCAAGATTTCTTTGGGAACAATTATTTGTAGGGAATACTTTTAAAGTCGAAATATTTAGTTCGCTGTATTTGCCCCCGACATCGTAGTTCGTAAATTCGACGCCCATGTCCAGAATGCATAGCAGAATAATACTCTATTTTGAGTAGGAATATCGTACCGGTACGTTACGTGAAAATCGCGAAGATCCACTATAACCTACCCGACGTTATGTTTGTATATTCGCTTCGTTTAACAGTAACACGGGAACTGTTTGAGCTATTGAAAAATCAAACCACTCCTTTGTATTCGGTACCAAAAAAAGGTAAGATTTCGTATGGTACATTTAGTTTTAGGAATTATTTTTAACGTCGAAATATTTAATAATATGTATTTGCCCCCACCATCTTATTTCGTAAAGTCTACGCCGATGTCCAGAATGCATAGCAGAACCGTACGCCATTTAGAGGACGCGAATCGTCCCAGTATGATATGCGAAGGTCGCGAAGTACTACTATAACCATGTGCGACTTTATATGTGTATATCCGCTTCGTTTATCAGTAAGGCCGGATCCGTTTGAACTTTGAATAATAAACACACCTTTGTATTCTGTATCAAAAAATGGTTAGATTTCGTTGGTCACATATTGTTTTAGGAATTATTTTTAAAGTCGAAATATATAATTATCTGTATGTTCCCCCACAATCGTAGTTCGAAAATTCGACGCCGACTTCCAGAATGCATAGCAGAATCAAACACCAATAGAGGACGAATATCGCTGCAGTATGTTATGTGAAAGTCACGAAGAACTACTATCGCCTAGCCGACGTTATATTTGTATATTCGCTTCGTTTAACAGCAACACGGCAAACGTGTAAGATATTGAAAAAACAAACCACTCCTTCGTATTCGGTACCAAAAAAAGGTAAGATTTGGTTGGGTCCATTTAATTGTTGCCATTATGTCTAAAGTCGAAATATTTAATTATCTGTATTTTCCCCCACCATCGTAGTTCGAAAATTCGACACCACGTCCAGAATGCATAGCAGAATCAAA
>NW_017104230.1:10019-10607 GCF_001263275.1 Habropoda laboriosa
TTCGGTACCAAAAAAAGGTAAGATTTCGTTGGTCACATATTCTTTTAGGAATTTATATTAACGTCGAAGGATTTAATTATCTGTATTTTCGCCAAACATCGTATTTCGAAAATTCGACGCCGACGTACAGAATGCATAGCAGAAGCGTACACCTTTAGGAGTATGAGTATCGCCCAAGTATCTTATGCAAAAATCGCGTATAAATACTATCACCTAACCGACGTTATATTTTTATATTCGTATCGTTTAGCAGCAACACGGCAACCGTGTAAGATATTGAAAAAACGAACCACTCCTTCGTATTCGGTACCAAAAAGAGGTATGATTTGGTTGTGTCTATTTATTTGTTGCCATTAAGCCTAAAGTCGAAATATTTAATTATCTGTATTTTCCCCCACCATCGTAGTTCGGAAATTCGTCGCCGATGTCCAGAATGCATAGCAGAAACGTACGCCAATTAGAGGACGAGAATCGTCACAGTATGGTATGCGGAGGTCGCGGAGAACTATTTTAACCCTGTGCGATGTTATAGGTGTATATTCGCTTCGTTTAACAGAAACACTGGAACCGTTTGAGCCATTGAAAAAA
>NW_017104231.1:0-2809 GCF_001263275.1 Habropoda laboriosa
TTTTTTGATCCCAAATATAAAGTCGTGCTTGGCTCTTCAATATCTCACACGGTTGCCGTGTTATCGTTAAACGAAGCGAATATACACCTATAACCTCGGTTAGGCGATAGTAGTACTTCGCGACTTTCACATAACATACTGAGGCAATTCTCGAACTCTAAATGGCGTACGGTTCTGCTATGCATTCTGCACTCCGGCGGCGAATTCTCGAACTACGAATTGGGGGAAAATACAAATACTTAAATATTTCGTCGTTAGAAATAATTCCAACAAATAAATGTTCCCCACGAAATCTCACCATTTTTTGGTACCGAATACAAAGCTGTGATTTTTTGTTTCAATAGCTCAAACGGTTCCGGTGTTACCGTGAAACGAAGCGAATATACACATATAAAGTCGCAACCTGGATATAGTAGTACTTCGCGAACTTCGCATATCATACTGGGACGATTCGTGTCCTGCAATGGGAGTACATTTCTGCTATGCATTCTGGTCATGGGCGTCGAATTTCCGAACTACGATGGTGGGGAACCTCGGCTAGGCAATAGTTGTTCCTCGCGAATATCAGATAACATACTGCGGCAATTCTCGTACTCTAAATGGCGTACGGTTCTGCTATGTATTCTGGACGTCGGCGTCGAATGTTCTCTCTACGATGGTGGGGGCAAATACAGATAATTAAATATTTCCACGCTCAAAATAGTTTCTAAAACTAAATGTGACCACCGAAATCTTACCATTTTTGGAACCGAATATGAAGTTGGGGTTTTTTTTTCAATAGCTCAAACGTTTCCCTGTTACTGTTAAACGAAGCGAATATACACCTATAACGACGGCTAGGCGATAGTAGTTCTTCGCGACATTAACATAGCATACTGCTGCAATTGTCGTAATCTAAATGGCGTACATTTCTGCTATGCATTCTGGTCACCGGAGACGAATTTTCGAACTACGATGTGGGAGAAAATACAGATGATTAAATATTTCGTCGTGAGAAATAATTCCATCAAATAAATATTACCAACGAAATCTTACCTCTTTTGGATACCGAATTCAAAGGTGAACTTGGTTCTACAATAACTCACACGGTTGCCGTGTTACTGTTAAATGAAGGGAATATACACATATAACGTCGGCTAGGCGATAGTAGTTCTTCGTGACTTTCACATAACATACTGCGGCGATATTCGTACTCTAATTGTGTGTGATTCTACTATTCATTGTGGACGTGGCGTCTGATTTTCGAACTACGATGGTGGGGGAAAATACAGATGATTAAATATTTCGTCGTGAGAAATAATTCCATCAAGTAAATATTACCAACGAAATCTTACTATTTTTTGGTACCGAATATGAAGGTGTGGTTTTTTTTTCAATAGCTCAAGCGGTTCCCGTTTTACTGTTAAACCTAGCGAATATAGACATATAACGTCGCGCTTGGAGGAAGTAATTCTGCGCGACCTTCGCAAAACATACTGGGACGATTCTCATCCTCTAAATCGCGTACGGTTCTGCTATGCATATTGGACGCCGGCTTCGAATTTTCGAACTACGATGGGGGAAAAATACAAATAATTATGTATTTCATCCTTAGAAGTAATTCCAATAAATAAATGTTCCCAACGAAATCTTATCTTTTTTTGTTACCGAATACAAATGTGTGTTTTATTTTTTCAATATCTCAAACGGTTCCCGTGTTACTGTTAAACGAAGCGAATATATACACATAACGTCGCACATGGTTATAGCAGATCCTCGCGACCTTCGCATATCATACTGGTACGATTCACGTCCTCTAAATGGCGCACGGTTCTGCTATGCATTCTGGACATCGGCATCGAATTCTCTCTCAACGATGGTGGGGACAAATACAGATTACTAAATATTTCGACGTTATAAATAATTCCATCAGATAAATGTATACAATAAATCTTACAATTTTTCGACCCCGAATATAAAGGTGTGCTTTGATATTCAAAGCTCAAACGGTTCCGTTCCTACTGTTAAACAAAGCGAATATACACATATAACGTCTCGCTTCGACATAGTATTTCTTGGCGATTTTCACGAAACGTACCGGTACGATACTCGTACTATAATGGTGTTTGTTTCCGCTATGCATTCTGGACGTGCCGTCGAATTTTCGAACTACGATGTGGTGGAAAATACAGATAATTAAATATTTCTATGTTAAAATTAATTCCTAAAACTAAATGTGACCAACGAAATCTTACCTTTTTTTGGTACCGAATACAAAGGTGTGGTTTGTGTTTACAATAGCTCAAACGGTTCCCGTGTCACTGTTAAACGAAGCGAATATACAAATATAACACGGCTCGGTAATAGTAGTTCTTCGCGACATTCACATAACATACTGCGGCAACAATCGTACTCTAAATGGCGTACGATTCTGCTATGCATTCTGGACGACGGCGTCGAATTTTAAATCTACGTTGGTGGGGGCAAATACAGATAACTATATATTTTGACTTTAATAATAATTCCTTTAGCTAAATGTAAACCATAAATCTGACAATTTTTCCACCCCGAATATAAAAGTGTGCTTTGTTATTCAATGCTCAAACGGTTCCGGTGTTACTGTTAAACGAAGCGTATATACACCTATAACGACGGCTAGGTTCTAGTAGTTCTTCGCGACTTTCACATTACCTTCAGCGGCGATATTCATACTTTAAATGGCGTACGATTCTGCTATGCTTTCTGGAAGTCGGCGTCGAATTTTAGTACTACGATGGTGTGGGAAAATACAGATAATTAAATATTTCGACGTTAATAATAATTCCTAAAA
>NW_017104232.1:0-585 GCF_001263275.1 Habropoda laboriosa
GCAGAACCGTACGCGATTTGGAGGACGAGAATTGTCAAAGTATGATATGGGAAGTTCGCGAAGGACTACTATAACCGTGTGCGACGTTATATGTGTATATTCGCTTCGTTTAACCGGTACACGGGAACCGTTTGAGGTAATGAAAAAGCAAACCACAAATTTATTCGGCACCAAAAAAAGGTAAGATTTCTTTGGTCACATTTAGTTTTAGCAATTATTTTTACGTCGTAATATTTAATTATCTGTATTTTCTCCCACATCGTATTTCTTATATTCGACGCCATCGTCCAGAATGCATAGCAGAATCGTACGCCATTTAGATTACGACAATTGCCGCAGTATGTTATGTTAATGTCGCGAAGAACTACAATCGCCTAGCCGTCGTTATTGGTGTATATTCGCTTCATTTAACAGTAACAGGGCAACGTTTGAGCGATTGAAAAAAGAACACCTTTATGAACGAATCAAAAAATTGTAAGATTTCCTTGGTTACATTTAGCTGAAGGAATTATATTTAAATAGGAAAAATTTAATAATCTGTTTTTTCCCCCACTTCGTAGTCCGAAAATTCGACTCCGGTGTCCA
>NW_017104233.1:0-291 GCF_001263275.1 Habropoda laboriosa
CAAATAATAGTTCCCAAAGAAATCTTGCCTTTTTTCGGTACCGAATACGAAGGAGTGGATTGTTTTTTCAATAGCTCAAACTGATTCCGTGTTACTGTTAAACGAAGCGAATATACACATATAACGTCACGATTAGAGATGTTATTTCTTCGCGATTTTCAGGTAACGTACCGGTTAGGTACTCGTACTCTAAATGGCGTACGAATCTGCTATGCATTCTGGACGATAGCGTCGAATATAAGAACTATGATGGTGGGGGCAAATACAGATAAGTAAATGTTTCGACTTTAA
>NW_017104234.1:0-586 GCF_001263275.1 Habropoda laboriosa
GTTTGATTACGCTATGCATTCTGGACTTCGGCGCCGAACTTTCGAACTACGATTGTGGTGGAATATACAGATAATTAATTATTTCGACGTTAATTATAATTCCTAAAACTAAATATAACCAACGAAATCTTACCATTTTTTGATACCGAACATAAAGGTGCCGATTACAAAGGTGTGCCTTGTTATTCAAAGCTCAAACGTTTCCGGCGTTACTGTTAAACGAAGCGAATATACAAATATAACGTCGCACATGGGTATGGTAATTCTGCGCGACCTACGCATATCAAACTGGGACGATTAACGCCCTCTAAATGGCGTACGGTTCTGCTATGCATATTGGACGCCGGCGAACAATTTTCGAAATACGATGTGGGGGATTATACAGATAATTAAATATTTCGACTTCAAATACAATTCCTTCAGCTAAATGTATCCAACGAAATCTAACAACTTTTTGATCCTGAATATAAAGGTGTGCTTGGTTCTTCAATATCTCACACGGTTGCCGTGTTACTGTTAAACGAAGCGAATACACATACATTACGTCGCACATGGTAATAATAGCTCTTCGCGACTTTCACACAAC
>NW_017104235.1:0-505 GCF_001263275.1 Habropoda laboriosa
TGTTTTCTCGCGGCAAACCACGTTTTGCAGTACTGCAAATATCTGTTTTCTCTTTATTTTGCAGGTTTCGACCGTAAAACGAGTTTTATCGAATATAAACTGAAATACTGCTGTTTTCACGCGAGAAACCACGTTTTGCAGTACTGCACACGAATGTTTTCTCTTTATTTTGCATGTTGCGCCACGTAAAACGAGTTTAAGCGAATATAAACTGAAATACTGCTGTTTTCTCGCGGCAAAACACGTTTTGCAGTACTGCAAATATCTGTTTTCTCTTTATTTTGCATATTTCGCAACGTAAAACGAGTTTTAACGAATATAAACTGAAATACTGCTCTTAATATAAACTGAATTACTGCTGTTTTCTCGCGACAAATCACGCTTTGCAGTACTGCACACGACTGTTTGCTCCTTATTATGCTGGTTTCGACCGTAAAACGAATTTTATCGAATATAAACTGAAATACTGCTGTTTTCACGCGAGAAACCACGTTTTGCAGTACTG
>NW_017104236.1:0-545 GCF_001263275.1 Habropoda laboriosa
CAAAGTTGTGGTTTGTTATTGCAATAGCTCAAACGGTTCCCGTGTTACTGTTAAACGAAGAGATTATACAATTATAACGTCGACTAGGTGATAGTAGTTCCTCGCGACCTTCGCATATCAGACTGGTACGATTCGCGTCCTCTAAATGGCGCACGGTTCTGCTATGCAATCTGGACGTCGGTATCGCATTTTCGAACTACGATGGTGGGGGAATATACAGATAAATAATTATTTCGACGTTCATAATATTTCCTAAAACTAAATGTGACCAACGAAACCTTACCTTTTTGTGATACCGAATAGAAAGGTGTGGTTTGTTTATTCAATAGCACAAACGGTTCCCGTGTTACTGTTAAACGAAGCGAATATACACATACAACGTCGGGTTTGGAGATGGTATTCCTTCGCGACTTTCACGTAGAATACCGGTACGATTCTCGTACTCGAAATGGAGTACGATTACGCAATGAATTCTGGACATGGGCGCCGAATTTTCGAACTAGGATGGTGGGGGCAAATACAGATAATATAAATATTTCGATTTT
>NW_017104237.1:0-306 GCF_001263275.1 Habropoda laboriosa
CACGATTTACGTGGCGCAACATGCAAAATAAAGAGAAAACAGTCGTTTGTAGTACTGCAAAAAACGGGTAGTCGCGCGAAAACTGCAGTATTTCAGATTATATTCCTTAAAACACGATTTACGTGGCAAAACATACAAAATAAAGAGAAAACATTCGTTTGCAGTACTGCATAACGCGGGTTGTCGCACGAAAAGAGAAGTATTTCAGTTCATATTCGTTATAACACGATTTACGTGGCGAATCATGGAAAATAAAGAGAAAACATTCGTTTGGAGTACTGCAAAGCGCGGTTTGTCGCGAGAAAA
>NW_017104238.1:0-991 GCF_001263275.1 Habropoda laboriosa
CCGAATACGAAGTTGTGCTTGGTTCTTCAATATCTCACACGGTTGCCCTGTTACCGTTACACGCAGCGAATATACACCTATAACGTCGCCTAGGCGATAGTAGTTCTTCGCGACTTTGACATAACACACTTGGGCGATACTCATCCTCCAAATGGCGTATGTTTCTTCTATGCATTCTGGACATCGGCGTCGCATTTCTGAACTACGATGGTGGGTGAAAATACAGATAATTAATTATATCGACTTTCAAAATAATTCCTACAACTGAATGTTCCCAACGAAATCTTACCTTTTTTTGGTACCGAATACGAAGGTGTGGTTTTTTTTTCAATATCTCAAACGGTTCCCGTGTTACTGTTAAACGAATCGAAAATACACACATAACGTCGCTCTTAGAGATGGTATTTCGTCGCGATTTTCACGTAACGTACCTGTACGGTACCCGTACTCTAAATGGAGTACGATTCTGCTAAGCATTCTGGACATCGGCGTCGAATTTTCGAACTACTTTGGTGGGGGAATATACAGATAATTAATCATTTCGAATTTAAGTATTATTCGTTCAGCTTAATGTATCAAACGAAATCTCACAATTTTCGACCCCGAATATAACGGTGTGCTTGGTTATTCAAAGCTCAAACGGTTCTGGTCTTACCGTTAAACGAAGCGAATATACACATATAACGTCGGCTAGGCGATCGTAGTTCTTCGCGACATTAACCTAACTTAATGCGGCGATATTCGAACTCTAATGGTGTTTGATTCCGCAATGCATTCTGGACGTGGCGTCGAATTTTCGAACTACGCTGGTGGGGGAAGATACAGATAATTAAATACTTCGACGTTAGTATAAATTCGTAAAAGTAAATGGGACCAACGAAATCTTACCAATGCAAAGGTGTGGTTTGTTTTTGCAGTAGCGTAAACGGTTCCCGTGTTAGTGTTAAACGAAGCGAGTATACACATATAACGTCGCACTTGGAGAGAGCAT
>NW_017104238.1:2077-2920 GCF_001263275.1 Habropoda laboriosa
TACACATGTAACGTCGCACATGGTTAAATTTCTTCTTCGCGACCATCGCATATCACACTGAGTCGATTCCCGTCCTCATAATGGCGTACGGTTCTGCTATGCATTCTGGACGCCGGCGTCGAATTTTCGAACTACGATGTGGGGGAAAATACAGATAATTAAATATTTCGACTTTAAAAATATTCCCTCTAAACGTTTGTTCCCAACGAAATCTTACCTTTTTTTGGAACCGAAAACGAAGTTGTGGTTTGTTTTTTCAATAGCACAAATGGTTCCCGTGTTACTGCTAGACGAAGCGAATATACACTTACAACGTCGGGTTTGGAGATGGTATTGCATCGCGACCTTTGCGTAATGTACCAGTACAATACTCTAATCTTATTGGAGTACGATTCTGCTATGCATTCTGGACATTGGCGCCGATTTTTCGAACTACAATGGTGGGCGCAAATACAGATAACTAAATATTGCGACTTTAAAAATAATTCCTTCAGCTAAATACATCCAACGAAACCTTACCATCTATTGGTACCGAATACAAAGATGTGGCTTGTTTTTTCATTAGCACAAACGATTCCCGTGTACCCGTTAAAAGAAGCGAATTAACACATATTACGTCGCAATTGGAGATTATATTTCTTCGAAATTTTCACGTAACGTACCAGTACGATAATCGTACTCATAACACATTACGTTTCTGCTATGCATTGTGGACATCGGTGTCCAATTCTCTCTCTACGACGATCGGGGCAAATACAGATAACTATATATTGCGACTTTAAAAATATTCCCTTCAAATAAATGTTCCCAACGATATCTTATCATTTTTTGATACCGAAGACA
>NW_017104238.1:3073-5233 GCF_001263275.1 Habropoda laboriosa
CTATGCATTCTGGACGTGGCGTCGAATTTTCGAACTACGATGGTGTGGGCAAAAACAGATTACTAAATATTTCGAATTTAAATATAATTCCTTCAGCTAAATGCATCCAACACAATCTTCCAATTTTTTTGATCCCGAATATAAAGGTGTGCTTGGTTCCTCAATATCTCACATGGTTGCCGTGTTACTGTTAAACGAAGCGAATATACAGATATTACGTCAGCTTTGGGATAATAGTTCTTCGCGTCTTTCACATAACGTACGTGTACTATACTCGTACTCTAAAGGGAGTTCGGTTCTGCTGTGCATTCTGGACATCGGCGTCGAATTCTCTCTCTACGATGGTGGGGGCAAATACAGATAACTAAATATTTCGACTTTATAAATAAATCCTTCAGATAAATGTATACATTAATTCTTACAGTTTTTTGACCCCGAATATAAAGGTGTGCTTTGATATTCAAACCTCAAACGGTTCCGTTCTTACCGTTAAACGAAGCGAATATACACATATAACGTCGGCTAGGCGATAGTAGTTCTTCGCGACATTAACATAACTTACTGCGGAGATATTCATACTATAAATGACTTACGATTCTTCTATGCATTCTGGACGACGGCTTCGAATTTTAGAACTACGATGGTGGGGGCAAATACAGCAAACTAAATATATCGACTTTAAAAATATTCCCTACATATAATTGTTCCCAAAGAAATCTTGCCGTTTTGTGGTACCGAATACGAAGGAGTGGATTCTTTTTTCAATAGCTCAAACGGTTTCCGTGTTACTGTTAAACGAAACGAATCTACACATATAACGTCAAGCTCAGAGATATTATTTCAATTCACGTAACATACCGGTAAGGTACTCGCACTCAAAATGGAGTACATTTATGCAATACATACTGGACATCGGCGTCGAATTTTCGAACTACTTTGGTGCGGGCAAATAGGATAAGTAAATATTTCGACCTTAATAATAGTTCCTAAAACTAAATGTGACCAACTAAATCTTACCATTTTTTGATACCGGAGACAACGGTGTGCTTTGATATTCAAAACTCAAACGGTACCGGTCTTACTGTTAAACGAAGGGAATATACACAAATAACGCCACACATGGTTATATCGCGACCTTCTCATATCAAACCGGGACGGTTCACCTTCTCTAAATCGCGTACGGTTCTGTCATGCATTCTGGTCATCGGCGCCGAATTTTCGAACTACGATGGTGGGAGCAAATACAGATAATAAAAATATTTCGATTTTAAATATAATTCCTTCAGCTGAATGTATATAACGAAATCTTACATTTTATTGATCCCGATTATAAAGGTGTGCTTGGTTCTTCAATATCACACACGGTTGCCGTGTTACTGTTAAACGAAGTGAATATACAAATATAACGTCGGCTAGGCGATAGTAGTTCTTCGCGACTTTCACATAACAAACTGCGGCGATATTCGTACTCTAAATGGGGTTTGCTTCTGCTATGCATTCTGGACACCGGTGTCGAATTTTCGAACTACGATGGTGGGGTAAAATACAGTTAATTAAATATTTCGACGTTAAATATTGTTCCTCAATCTAAATGTGACCAACGAAACCTTACCTTTTTTTGGTACCGAATACAATGTTGTGGTTTGTTTTTTCAATATTTCAAACGGTTCCCGTGTTACAGTTAAACGTATAGAATATAAACATACACCATCACGCTAGAGATACTATTTCTTCGCGATTTTCACGTAACGTACCGGTACGATACTCGCACTCAAAATAGATTATGTTTCCGCAATGCATTCTGGACATCGGCGTCGAATTCTCTCCCTACGATGATGGGGGCAAATACAGATAACTAAATATTTCGACTTTAAAAATAATTCCTTCAGCTAAATGTATCCAATGAAATCTTATCTTTTTTTGGTACCGGGATACAATGGTGTGCATGGTTCCTCAATATCTCACTCGGATACCGTGTTACTGTTAAACGAAGGGAATATTCTCCTATATCGTCGGCTAGGCGATAGAAGTTCTGACGTCGGCTAGGTGATAGTTGTTCTTCGCGTCTTTCTCATAACATTCTGAGGCAATTCTCGTACTCTAAATAGCGCAAGTTTCTGCTATGCATTCTGGATGCCGGCGTCGAATTTTCTATCTACG
>NW_017104239.1:0-270 GCF_001263275.1 Habropoda laboriosa
GCGTTTTGTCGCGAGAAAACAGCAGTATTTCAGTTTATATTCGCGAAAACACGATTTACGTGGCGAAACATGCAAAATAATGATGAGACAGTCATTTTGCAGTACTGCAACACGTCATTGTAGCGAGAAAACAGCAGTATTACAGTTTATATTCGTTAAAACACGATTAGCGTTGCGGAACATGCAAAATATAGAGAAAACAGTCGCTTGTAGTACTGCAAAACGCGGGTTGTCACACGAAAACAGCAGTATTTCAGTTCATATTCGTTA
>NW_017104240.1:0-254 GCF_001263275.1 Habropoda laboriosa
AATAACAAAGCACACCTTTGCATTCGGTACAAAAAATGGTAAGTTTTCGTTGGTCACACTTAGGATTAGGAATAATTATTAAGTTCGAAATATTTTATTATCTGTATTTGCCCACAACATCATAGTTCGAATATTCAACGCCGTAGACCAGAATGCATAGCAGTATCGTACTTCTTTTAGAGTACGTGTATCGTATCGGTACGTCACGTGAAAATCGCGAAGGAATAACATCTCTAAGCGTGACGTTATATGTG
>NW_017104241.1:0-550 GCF_001263275.1 Habropoda laboriosa
TACGTGAAAATCTCGAAGACATATAGTCTCCAATTGCGACGTAATATGTGTTAATTCGCTTCTCTTAACGGGCACACGTGAATTGTTTGAGCTAATGAAAAAACAAACCACAATTTTGTATTCGGTACCAAAAGAAGGTAAGGTTTCGTTGGATATATTTAGCTGAAGGAATTATTTTTAAAGTCGAAATATTTAATTGTTTGTATTTTCCCCCACATCGCAGATAGAAAATTCGACGCCGGCATCCAGAATGAATAGCAGAACCTTGCGACATTTAGAGTACGAGAATTGCCTCAGTATGTTATGTGAAAGACGCGAAGAACTACAATCACCTAGCCGACGTTATAGGTGTATATTCGCTTCGTATAAAAGTAACACGGCAACCGTGTGAGATATTGAAGAACCAAGCACACCTTTATATTCGGGATCAAAAAATTGTAAGCTTTCAAATATTTGTAGGGAATATTCTTGAAGTCGAAATATTTATTTATCTGTATATTCCCCCACCATCGTAGTTCGAAAATTCGACGCCGACGTCCAGAATGCCTAG
>NW_017104242.1:0-312 GCF_001263275.1 Habropoda laboriosa
TGGCGAAACATGCAAAATAAGGAGAAAACAGTCACTTGTAGTACTGCAAAACGCGGGTTGTCGAAGGAAAACAGCAGTATTACAGTTTATATTCGTTAATACACGATTTAAGTGGCGAAACATGCAAAATAATGAGGAGACAGTCACTTTGCAGTACTGCAAAACGCGGTTTGTCGCGGAAAACAGCAGTATTACAGTTTAAATTAGTTAAAACACGTTTTACGTCGCGAAACATGCAAAATAAAGAGTAAACAGTCGTTTGTAGTACTGCAAAACGCGGGTTGTCGCACGAAAACAGCAGTATTTGAGTTC
>NW_017104243.1:0-576 GCF_001263275.1 Habropoda laboriosa
AGTGGGGGAAAATACAGATAAATAAATGTTTCGAATTTAAAAATAATTCCTAAAACTAAATGTAACCAACGAAATCTTACCTCTTCTTGGTACCGAAAACGAAGGTGTTGTTTGTTTTTTCAATAGCACAAACGGTTCCCCTGATACTGTTAAATGAAGCGAATATACTCATACTACGTCGGGCTTGGAGATGGCATTTCTTCGCGACTTTCACGTAATGTACCGGTACGATACACGTACTCAAAATGCAGTATGATTCTGCTATGCATTCTGGACGTCGGAGCCGAATTTTCGAACTACGATGGTGGGGGAAAATACAGAATATTTCGACGTTATTAATAATTCCTAATACTAAATGTGACCAACGAAATCTTACCATTTTTTAATACCGAATACAAGTGTGTGCTAGATTCTTCTATATCACACACGGTTGCCGTGTTACTGTTAAACGAAGCGAATATACACCTATATCGTCGCGCTCGGAGATAGCATTTCTTCGAGATTTTCACGTATCGTACCAGTACGATTATCGTACTCATAATAGATTACGTTTCTGCAATGCATTCTGGACATCGG
>NW_017104244.1:0-2716 GCF_001263275.1 Habropoda laboriosa
CTGACGTAGCTGCACATGACGTCACGCGACACTTAGAATTTCTTCGCTCCTTGTGGGACTTAGAATTATTTTCGCCTCTTCTCGACTCCTCTGCGATTTCTTCAAAGTCCCTCCGACGTCACCACCGCCATCTTTCCTGACGTCACAACCGCCATCTTGAATTCACCTTGTCCCGCGCGTGCAAAATCGGTGCCAGCCGGTCACGACTTGTGACAGTAGTAGGAGAGCCGCCCCCATCCTCTTGATGTCTCTTCGGGTGCACCGGGGACGACCCTCCGTAACCTCACCCTGACCGCTGACACCTGCCGCCACCTCCTTCACCTGGAACAGAGAATGTGTCAGTTCAGCTAACCTAACCCCGCAGGGGATGCTTCATGTTCTAAGGACCCCCCTACCCGCGGATTCCCACCGACCGATTCCTACTCCGACCCCCATCCCGACCGACCCTCGACCCCACCACCCCGCGGATTTTTTCCCAGCGCCGAGACTCGAACCTGGGCCATCGGATCCGAAAGCCCAGGACTAACCAACCTGCCACTAAGCCCTACGGGGATTAATTGCGCGAATCGTCCATATAAACATCCTTAACGACATGCGAAATCAACTTTCCTCCACCCACCGCTAATTAAAAACACCAAACACCCCACCCTTCTGCCCTAATTACCCAATTTTATTCATTTTCACCACCTAGGCCCGTGCACGCTCCGAGGTTAGGTCTGCCCCTTGCAACTTTGCTCGATTATTTAACAACAACCGCTGGTTTTTTCTCCTCCGCTCCTTTTTATTTAATTATTGCGCGTTATTTACCACCACTTTGACCCCTTTCCCGACTTCTTCAGGCGTGTTTAGGATTAATTAATTAATAGCGACCACTGCGGGTGCGCGCGAGTTCGGCATTGTGTTGGATTTTTTTTTAATCTCCTAATTAACAATACTTCCCTTATCAACATGGGATTCAATTAAAAGCGAATTATTGCATATCAATCTTTATTTATCATACATGTCAACGATAGTTCTATTGTTATAACTACTTAACCATACTTCTCCTATCAACATGGGTTTCAATCAAACACGAATTATTGCATATCAATCTTTATTTATCGTACATGTCAACGACGTTGTATCAACGACTGTTATCTCCTAATTAACAATACTTCCCTTATCAACATGGGATTCAATTAAAAGCGAATTATTGCATATCAATCTTTATTTATCATACATGTCAACGATAGTTCTATTGTTATAACTACTTAACCATACTTCTCCTATCAACATGGGTTTCAATCAAACACGAATTATTGCATATCAATCTTTATTTATCGTACATGTCAACGACGTTGTATCAACGACTGTTATCTCCTAATTAACAATACTTCCCTTATCAACATGGGATTCAATTAAAAGCGAATTATTGCATATCAATCTTTATTTATCATACATGTCAACGATAGTTCTATTGTTATAACTACTTAACCATACTTCTCCTATCAACATGGGTTTCAATCAAACACGAATTATTGCATATCAATCTTTATTTATCGTACATGTCAACGACGTTGTATCAACGACTGTTATCTCCTAATTAACAATACTTCCCTTATCAACATGGGATTCAATTAAAAGCGAATTATTGCATATCAATCTTTATTTATCATACATGTCAACGATAGTTCTATTGTTATAACTACTTAACCATACTTCTCCTATCAACATGGGTTTCAATCAAACACGAATTATTGCATATCAATCTTTATTTATCGTACATGTCAACGACGTTGTATCAACGACTGTTATCTCCTAATTAACAATACTTCCCTTATCAACATGGGATTCAATTAAAAGCGAATTATTGCATATCAATCTTTATTTATCATACATGTCAACGATAGTTCTATTGTTATAACTACTTAACCATACTTCTCCTATCAACATGGGTTTCAATCAAACACGAATTATTGCATATCAATCTTTATTTATCGTACATGTCAACGACGTTGTATCAACGACTGTTATCTCCTAATTAACAATACTTCCCTTATCAACATGGGATTCAATTAAAAGCGAATTATTGCATATCAATCTTTATTTATCATACATGTCAACGATAGTTCTATTGTTATAACTACTTAACCATACTTCTCCTATCAACATGGGTTTCAATCAAACACGAATTATTGCATATCAATCTTTATTTATCGTACATGTCAACGACGTTGTATCAACGACTGTTATCTCCTAATTAACAATACTTCCCTTATCAACATGGGATTCAATTAAAAGCGAATTATTGCATATCAATCTTTATTTATCATACATGTCAACGATAGTTCTATTGTTATAACTACTTAACCATACTTCTCCTATCAACATGGGTTTCAATCAAACACGAATTATTGCATATCAATCTTTATTTATCGTACATGTCAACGACGCTATATCAACGACTGTTATCTCCTAATTAACAATACTTCTCTTATCAACTTGGGATTCAATTAAAAGCGAATTATTGCATATCAATCTTTATTTATCATACATGTCAACGATAGTTATATTGTTATAACTAATTAACCATACTTCTCCTATCAACATGGGTTTCAATCAAACACGAATTATTGCATATCAATCTTTATTTATATCTATAACACCGACGTTGTATCTCCAACCATTGTTTAATTACTTGCAACCCTAATTCGATATCAATTAATATCGCCGACTC
>NW_017104245.1:0-276 GCF_001263275.1 Habropoda laboriosa
CGACGTTATAGGTGTATTTTCGCTTCGTTTAACTGTAACAGTGCAACCGTGTGATATATTGAAAAACCAAGCACACCTTTGTAATCGGTATCAAAAAGAGGTAAGATTTCGTTGGGCATATTTATTTGTAGCGATTATTTTTAAAGTCGAAATATTTAATAATCTGTATTTTCCCCCAAATCGTAGTTGGAAAATTCGGCGCCGATGTCCAGTCTGCATAGCAGAATCGTACGCCGTTTAAAGTACGACAATTGCCGCAGTATGTTATGTGAAAGT
>NW_017104246.1:0-219 GCF_001263275.1 Habropoda laboriosa
TCACATTGAAAATTATTGACGATATCGAAAAGGAGTGGATGAATCATAAAAATAGCGTGTCAAACTTACCTTTGTGATACAAAGGTCAACACAACCATCTTCATCAACCAAAAAATTTGCGCTTGAAAAATTACCGGGACGTAACTTACGACAATGTGCGGTGTGTAGCAACAGAAGGAGCGGGATCAAGCGATCCCGCCTTATTTGCGCTTGTTGTAA
>NW_017104247.1:0-239 GCF_001263275.1 Habropoda laboriosa
TCTCACGGGATAAACTGTCGAAGGGTTAAAGAAGTACAGTAAATTCTCTACAAGAGTCAGTAAATTCGGATTCTACAAGTGACCGTATAGATGGTCCTACGCCTAGGTCTTCGTCATTGCTGCGCCCATGTTATCTCGCTCGCAGTCAGTCCAGTGTTTAACGCTACACCAGTCGGTTTCCTTTACCAGATTTCACGGCTCGACAAATCAGAATAGAAAAATATAATTTCTTTAATTTT
>NW_017104247.1:2088-2834 GCF_001263275.1 Habropoda laboriosa
TTTATATTTTATTTTCATATTTAAAATCATAGTATCGAAGTTCTGTAAGAAAAGTATATTATTAAATTGCAATAGGAGGATAAATTGTTAGGATATCATTATTATTTATATTTTATTTTCATATTTAAAATCGTAGTATCGAAGTTCTGTAAGAAAAGTATATTATTAAATTGCAATAGGAGGATAAATTGTTAGGATATCTTTCTTATATGAAATCGTAGCAATGGAATACCTAATTAAACCTCTGATAATGAAACTCATACCTCAACTCAAGGCAAAATTCTTTTTCGGACGGGAGAAAATTGAACTCTTATGTGAGCTCGAAATATTTACCTAAATCGATCATCGAAAAAACGTACAACTCCACACAGGTGGACATTGTTAAATAGCATTTATTCCTACCATGGAACTTAGTACTCTCGGTACTTTTTATCTCGTCAGAATTGGCAACAATAGGCTTTGAGAACTGATCTCTACGATCAAGGACGCCCAGACAATTTATTTTCATTTTATTTAGTAAGGAAAACCGCGAATTTATTACAATTTAAAAAAATTTCGCTAAAACACTGAAACAGAATATAAATTAAATTGACAAGATAAATAATTCATACGACTCACCATTCATAACCTTTGAGGTACCCTTAGTGATCCATTTCAGTCCTCCCAGCCTTCGATTTTGACCTACAATTCACTTGGAAGCTTCTCTCAGACCCATGAAACTTTTGCAATTCTCTCAGTGGACCATT
>NW_017104248.1:0-497 GCF_001263275.1 Habropoda laboriosa
TCGTATTCGGTACCAAAGGAAGGCAAGATTTCGTTGGGATCAAATATTTTTAGGGAATATTTTAAAGCGGATATATTTAATTAGCTGTATTTTCCTCCCACATCGTAGTTCGAAAATATGACGCCGGTGTCCAGAATGCATAGCAGAACCGTACGCCATTTGGAGGACGAGAATTGTCACGGTATGATATGGGAAGGTCGCGAAGAACTACTATATCCGTTTGCGACGTTATAGATGAATATTCGCTTCGTTTAACAGTAACATCGGCACCGTTTGAGATTTGAATAACAAAGCACACCTTCATATTCGGTACCAAAAAATGGTAAGAATTCGTTGGTCACATTTAGTTTTAGGAATTATTAGTAACGTCGAAATAATTAATTTTGTATTTTCCGCCACCTCGTAGTCCGAAAATTCGGCGCCGATGTCCAGACTGCATAGCAGAATGGTACTCCATTTCGAGTACGAGTATCGTACCGGTACGTTACGTGAAAATC
>NW_017104249.1:0-396 GCF_001263275.1 Habropoda laboriosa
TGTCTTATTAAACAAATTAACAGTGGTTGTTATGAAACTCGAGAGCGTTGTTAAAAAAAAAAAGAGAAACTAACCTGTTGCAGGTCACTGGAGCAAGAAACAGTGGTTGACATGTGTTATTAGAGTGTAATAATGGTAAATTAAATTTTTTGTTGATAAAGAGTTAGCAATAAAGAAAGTAACTGTCCTATAAGCCGTGGTTGACATTGCCGTGGTTAATAACTATTTATTAGTTGATGGCGTATATTTTATTCGATGGTATGCATGTCTAACTGAACAAATTAACAGTGGTTGTTATGAAACTCGAGACCGTGGTTATAAAAAAAAAAAAACTATCCTGATGCAGGTCACTGGAGAAACAAACAGTGGTTGGTATGTGTTATTAGAGTGTAATAA
>NW_017104249.1:567-1049 GCF_001263275.1 Habropoda laboriosa
GGTTATAAACAAAACAAACTTACCTGATGCAGGACTCGGGAGCAAGAAACAGTGGTTGATATATGATTTTCGAGTGTAATAACGGTCAATTTAATTTTTTGGTGAAATACAGGTAGCAATAAATAAAGTGACAGTCGTAAAAGCAGTGGTTGACAATGCAGTGGTTAATAACTATTAATTAGTTGATGGCGTATATTTTAGTCGATGGTATGCATGTCTAACTGAACAAATTAACAGTGGATGTTATGAAACTCGCGCGCGTTGTTATTGAAAAACAAACTAACCTGATGCAGGACTCGGGAGCATGAAAGAGTGGTTGGTATGTGTTATAAGAGTGTAATAAGGATTAATTTAATTTTTTGTTGATAAAGAAGTAGCAATAAATAATGTAACTGTCCTATAAGCCGCAGTTGACATTACAGTGGTTAATAACTATTTAATAGTTGATGGCGTATATTTTATTAGATGGTATGCATGTCTAA
>NW_017104250.1:0-297 GCF_001263275.1 Habropoda laboriosa
GGACGTGCCTAAAGCAGGGCTAGAACCACTAGAACGTCCAAACCCCCACTTAACCGCCTACGTTTTTCTCCGTTTTACCCTCTGCTACGCTCTCTGTCTATGCATAGAACGGACGAGAATCGGTCCGAGAGCAAGGTTACTCTCATTTTGAACGATGTATACTTGATGTATACTCGGACGTCCGTGAGAGGTTTTTCGTGAGGACACGCTGATTGGTTAATGGTTAACGATTGCATTTGTCAATCGGCGTGTCTAATATCGTCTTTACCGCCCTTCCAGTGCGCCCTGAGCGCGCTG
>NW_017104251.1:0-555 GCF_001263275.1 Habropoda laboriosa
TGATACTTTTAGCTGAAGGAATTATATTTGAAGCCGAAATAATTAATTATCTGTATTTGCCCCAGCCATCGTAGATCCAAAATTGCCATTTATAGGACGTGAATCGTCCCAGTATGATATGCGAGGTCGCGCAGAACTACAATAATCATGTGCGACGTTATATGTGTATATTCGCTTCGTTTAACAGTAAGACCGGAACCGTTTAAGCTTTGAATATCAAAGCACACCTATATATTCGGGGTCGAAAAATTGTAAGATATTTTGTGTTCATTTATCTGAAGGAATTATTTATAAAGTCGAAATATTTAATTATCTGTAGTTTCCCCCACCATCGTAGTTCGAAAATTCGACGCCACGTCCAGAATGCATAGCAGAATCAAACACCATTAGAGTACGAATATAGCCGCAGTAGGTTATATGAAAGTCGCGAAGAACTACTATCGCCGAGACGACGTTATATGGTTATATTCGAATCAGTACCAAGGGAACCGTTTGATCTATTGAAAAAACAAACCACACCTTCGTTTTCGGGACCAAAAAAAGGTAAGATATCGT
>NW_017104252.1:0-666 GCF_001263275.1 Habropoda laboriosa
CGGCATTAGGATAGTTTTTTGATTATAACGACGCGCACGAGATTCATAACAACCACTGTTAACATGTTCAGTTAGACATGCATTCTTTCGATTAAAGTATACGCCATCAATGAATTAATTGTTATTAACCACAGCAATGTCAACCACTACTTTTCCGACTGTTACATTATATTGCAACCTGTTTATCATAAAAAAATTATATTAACGGTTATTGCACACGAATATCATATATCGGCCACTGTTTGTTGCTCCCGTGTCCGGCATTAGGATAGTTTTTTGTTTATAACGACACGCACGATATTCATAACAACCACTGTTAATTTGTTCAGTTAGACATGCATATTTTCGATTAATGTATACGCCATCAATGAATTAATTGTTATTAACCACAGCAATGTCAACCACTACTTTTACGACTGTTACAATATATTGCAACCTGTTTATCAACAAAAAATTATATTAACGGTTATTGCACACGAATATCATATATCAACAACTGTCTGCTGCTCCCGTGTCCGGCATTAGGATAGTTTTTCGTTTATAACTTTTTTTTTATAACAACGCGCTCGAGTTTCATAACATCTACTGTTAATTTGTTCAATAAGACATGCATGCTCTCGATTAAAATATACGCCTTCAACTAATTAGTAGTTATTAACCACTGCA
>NW_017104253.1:0-268 GCF_001263275.1 Habropoda laboriosa
CGTTAGAACACGTTCTATGTGGCGAAGCATGCAAAATAAAGAGAAAACATTCGTTTGCAGTACAGCAAAATGTCTTTGTAGCGAGAAAACAGCAGTATTACAGTTTGTATTCGTTAAAACACGATTTACGTGGCGAAACATGCAAAATAAAGAGAAATCAGTCGTTTGTAGCATGGCAAAACGTGGGTTGTCGCGGGAAAACAACAGTATTACAATTTAAATTTGTTAAAACACGTTTTATGTGGCGAAACATGCAAGATAAAGAGAA
>NW_017104254.1:0-627 GCF_001263275.1 Habropoda laboriosa
ACCTTTATAATCGGGATCAAAAAATTGTAAGATTTCGTTGGATACATTAAGCTGAAGGAAATATATTTATATTCGAAATATTTAGTCATCTGTATTTGACCCCACAATCATCGTTCGAAAATTCGGCGCCGATGTCCAGAATGCATACCAGATATGTACACCATTTAGAGTACGAGTATCGTACCTGTACGTTACGTGAAAATCGCGAAGAATTACTATCGCCAAGCGCGAAGCTTTAGGTGTATATTAGTTTCGTTTAACCGTAACACGGCACCCGTTTGAGCTATTGAAGAAACAAACCACACATTTGTATCCGGTATCAAAAAAAGGTAAGATTTCGTTGGGAACATTTAGCTGAAGGAATTATATTTAAAGTCGAAATATTTAATTATCTGTATTTGCCCCCACCAGCGTAGTGCGAAAATTCGGCGCCGATGTCCAGAATGTATTGCACAAATGTACTCCATTTAGAGTAAGAGTACCGTACCTGTACGTTACGTGAAAAATCACCATGTGCGATGTTATATGTGTATATTCGCTTCGTTTAACGCAAACACCGGAATCGTTTGAGCTTTCAATAACAAAACACATTTGTATTCGGTATCAAAAAATGGTAAGATTTCGTTG
>NW_017104255.1:0-769 GCF_001263275.1 Habropoda laboriosa
CAAATTAACAGTGATTGTTATGAAACTCGTGTGCGTTGTTATAAAAAAAAAAAAACTAACATGTTGCAGGTCACAGGAGCATGAAACAGGGGTTGATATATGATATTGGAGTGCAATAACGGTTAATTTAATTTTTTGTTGATAAAGAGGTAGCAATAAATGAAGTAACATTCGTAAAAGCAGTGGTTGACATTGCAGTGTTTAATAACAATTAATTAGTTGATGGCGTATATTTTAATCGATGGTATGCATGTCTAACTGAGCAAATTAACAGTGGTTGTTATGAAACTCGAGCGCCTGTTATAAAAAAAACAAACCAACCTGATGCAGGACTCAGGAGCAAGAAACAGTAGTTGATATATGATTTTCGAGTGTAATAAAGGTTAATTTAATTTTTTGTTGATAAAGAAGTAGCAATAAATAACGTAACAGTCGTAAAAGCAGTGGTTGACATTGCAGTGGTTAATAACAATTAATTAGTTGATGGCGTACATTTTAATAGATGGTATGCATGCCTAACTGAACAAATTAACACTGGTTGTTATTAAACACGTGCCCTTTATTATAAAAAAAAAACTAAGCTAATACCGGACTCGGGAGAAACAAACATTGGTTGGTATGTGTTATAAGAGTGTAACAACGGTTAATTTAATTTTTTGTTTATAAAGAGGTAGAAATAAATAAAGTAACAGTCCTATAAGCCGCGGTTGACATTGCAGTGGTCAACAACTATTTATTAGTTTATGGCGTATATTTTAATCGATGGTAT
>NW_017104255.1:843-1073 GCF_001263275.1 Habropoda laboriosa
GCTCGGGAGAAACAAACAGTGGTTGGCATGTGTTATTAGAGTGTAATAAGTGTTAATTTAATTTTTTGTTGATAAAGAGGTAGCAATAAAAAAAGTAACTGTCCCTTAAGCCGCGGTTGACATTGCAGTGGTTAATAACTATTTATTAGTTGATGGCGTATATTTTGTTCGATGGTATGCATGTCTAATTAAACAAACAACAGTGGTTGTTATGAAACTCGAGAGGGTTG
>NW_017104256.1:0-265 GCF_001263275.1 Habropoda laboriosa
CGAAAATTCGATGCCGATGTCTAGAATGCATAGCAGAATCGTACTCCATTTCCAGTACGAGTACCGAACCGGTACGTTACGTGAAAAGCGCGAAGAAATAACATCTATAATCGTGACGTTATATGTGTGTATTCGCTTCCTTTAACAATAACACAGAAACCGTTTGAGCTATTGGAAAAACAATCCACACCTTCGTATTTGCTACCGAAAAAAGGCAAGATTTCTTTGGGAACAATTATTTGTAGGGAATATTTTTAAAGGCGAA
>NW_017104257.1:0-308 GCF_001263275.1 Habropoda laboriosa
TTTAAAGTCGCAATATTTAGTTATCTGTATTTGCCCCCATCATCGTAGAAAGAGAATTCGACGCTGATGTCCGGGATCCATAGCAGAAATGTACTCCATTCAGAGTACGATTATCGTACCGGTACGTTACGTGAAAATCGCGAAGAAATACTATCTCCAAGCGCGACGTTATATGTGTATATTCGCTTTGTTTAACAGTATCAGGGTAACGTTTTAGCTTTTGAAAAAACAAAGCACACCTTGGTATTCGGTACGAAAAAAGGTAAGATTTCGTTGGTCACATTAAGTTTTAGAAATTAGTTTTAACG
>NW_017104258.1:0-1618 GCF_001263275.1 Habropoda laboriosa
GAAAATTCGGCGCCGAAGTCCAGAATGCATAGCAGAACCGAACGCCATTTGTAGGTCGAGAATCGTCCCAGTATGATATCGGAAGGTAGCGAAGAACTACTCTAACCATTTGCGGCGTTTTAGGTGCATATTCGTTTCGTTTAACAGGAACACGGGACCTTTTGATCTATTGAAAAAACAGACCACACCTTTGTAATCGGACCAAAAAAAGGTAAGATTTCGTTGGGAATATTTATGTGTTGGATTTATTTCTAACGACGAAAAATTTAATTATTTGTGTTTTCCCTCACATCGTAGTTCGGAAATTCGTCGCCGATATCCAGAATGCATAGCAGAAACGTACGCCATTTAGAGGACGAGAACATGTATGATATGCGATGGTCGCGAAGGGCTACTATAGACGTGTGCGACGTTAAATGTGTATATTCGTTTCGGTTAGCAGTAACACGGCAACCGTGTGAGATATTGAAGAACCAAGCACAACATCGTTTTCGGTAGAAAAACAGGCAAGATTTCGTTGGTCACATTTAGCTTTAGAAACTATTTTTAACGTCGAAATATATAGTTATCTGTATTTGCCCCCACCATTGTAGTTCGAAAAATCGGCGCCGGAGTCCAGAATGCATAGCAGAATCGTCTAACATTTCGAATACGAGTATCGTACCGGTACGATACGTCAAAATCGCGAAGAAATACTACCTCCAAGCGCGACGTTATATGTGTATATTCACGTCGTTTAACAGTAACACGGGAAACGTTTGAGCTTTGAAAAAACAAACCACAACTTTGGCGTAGAAATACTCTCTCCAAGCCCTACGTTATAGATGTATATTCGCTTTGTTTAACAGTAACACGGGAACCGATTGAGCTATTGAAAAAAACAGACTAAAACTTTGTATTCGGTATCAAAAAATGGTAAGATTTCGTTGGTCCCATTTAGTTTTAGGAATTACTTTTAAGGTCGAAATATTTAATAATCTGTATTTTCCCACACCATCGTAGATCGAAAATTCGACGCCACGTCCAATATGCATGGCGGAATCAAACACCATTTGCAGTACGAATATCGCCGCAGTACGTTATGTGAATGTCGCGGAGATCTACTATCACCTAGCCGACATTATAGATGTATATTCGCTTCGTTTAACAGTAAGGCCGGAACCGTTTGACCTTTGAATAATAAACACACCTTTATATTCGGGTTCAAATAATTGTAAGATTTCTTTGGATACATTTAGCTGAAGGAATTATATTTAAAGTCGAAATATTTAATTATCTGTATTTTCCCCGACATCGTATTTCGAAAATTCGACGCCGATGTCCAGAATGCACAGCAGAAATGTACTCCATTTCGAGGACGAGAATCGTCCCAGTATGATATGAGAGCAGAAATACTATTTCCAAGAGCGACGTTATATGTGTATATTCACGTCGTTTAACAGTAACACGGGAAACGTTTGAGCTTTGAAAAAACAAACCACAACTTTGTATTCTTTACCAAAAAAAGGGTAAGGTTTCGTTGGTCACATTTAGTTTTAGGAATAATTTTTAACGACGAAATATTTAATTATCTGTATTTGACCCACCATCATAGTTCGTAAATTCGACGCCGATGTCC
>NW_017104259.1:0-222 GCF_001263275.1 Habropoda laboriosa
GATTTCGTTGGGAACATTTATTTGTAGGGAATATTTTTAAAGTCTCAATATTTAGTTATCTGTATTTGCCCCCATCAACGTAGAGAGAGAATTCGTCGCCGATATCCAGAATGCATTGTAGAAACGTAATCTATTATGAGTACGATTATCGTACTGGTGCGTTACGTGAAAATCTCGAAGAAATACTATCTCCAATCGCGACGTTATAGGTGTATATTCGCT
>NW_017104260.1:0-4473 GCF_001263275.1 Habropoda laboriosa
GTTTTGTGATCAGTGCAAGTGCCTTCGAATATTATGGCGAGTCTTGTGAAAATTGAAGGTCTCGACAAAGACAGTTATGACACGTGGAAAATTCAAATGCGCGCGTTATTAGTGAAGTCCGATGCGTGGTGTTACGTCAGCGGTGAAAAGAAAGCACCTACAGTGACGGCCAGCGATCCAGCATCGGAAGGAGTGTACCGTTTATGGGCTGCAAACGACGAAAAGGCAAAATCCGACATAATACTGTCGATCAATCCGTCGGAATTAAAACAAATAAAGGAATGTAAAACGTCGAGCGAGGTATGGCGGAAACTCGAGCAAATATACCAGTCACGGGGGCCTGCGCGTAAAGCTACGCTACTGAAGAAATTGACTCTACAGCGGATGAACGAGGGCGAAGACGTTCGCGAACACCTCAGGAAATTCTTTGATGCTGTCGACAAACTGAACGAAATGGACGTGGACATCAATGCAGATCTGCTGGCAATCTTGTTACTGTACAGTTTGCCACAGAGTTTTGAAAATTTCCGCTGCGCAATTGAGTCCCGTGACGAGTTGCCACCTCCTGATACTCTTCGAATTAAAATCATCGAAGAAAGCGACGCGCGCAAAAATGAAATGCGCGACACAGTGCCAAATGCCATGATTGCCGGAAGATATATAAAAACAAACCATGGAAGAAATAACTACAACAAAACTGCGGAAAACAGTGATGACGATCGCTCGAAAACAAAATGCTTTCGATGCCGGAAATTCGGTCATATAGCATCCGAGTGCCGCAAGGGTAGAAACACGAGACACTCGGCTAAAGGTGCTAGCAGAGATATATCTTTTTATACAACGTCGGAATTCGGGCAAAATTGCGCAATAACGCGAGTGAATAATGGGGTGAGAGACGGACGGTGGTGCCTAGACAGTGGCAGCACGTCTCACTTGTGCAAAGATCTAAATAGTTTTACAACGATCAACAAACAGTTGCACGGAAAATTAAATCTCGCAAACAACACGTCGACAAAAATTAACGCGAGTGGAACTTTGCGCGTGGTCATCGATGAAAACGATTCTGAAAAGAATCTGAAAATAGAAGACGCTCTACACGTACCGGACCTAAGAACAAATCTCTTATCGGTCGGAAGTATAACGGATCGTGGGTATAGAGTGCTTTTTACAAGAGATGAAGCCAAAATCATCGATGAGAAGGGCAATAACAAATTGACTGCCATTCGTAAAAATGGCCTATATTACGTAACGGAAAAGGGATCCACACACGGGGCCATGGCAGCAGACGAAGACGCAGGAAAACCGCAACGCTACAACAAACTCGAGATATGGCATCGGCGGCTTGGACATCTTAATCAGCAAGATCTTCTGGAAGCGAAGCGGAAATGCATCATACCGAGCGGCAATATTGAAGATTTTAAACGGACATTGCGGTGCGAAATCTGTATCGAAAATAAGATGACGCGAACACCGTTTCCGGAACAATCGAAGCGTGCGACGGAACCCTTAGAGATTATTCACAGCGATGTCTGCGGCCCCATGCGAACGCACTCACACGCAGGTAATAAATATTTCGTCACGTTCATCGACGACCATTCTCGATGGTGCGAAATACGATTTATAAGGTCAAAGGACCAAGTATTTGACGCATTTCGTGAATTTAAAAATTATATAGAAAATCAGACCGGTCGCAAAATCAAATTCCTACAATCGGATAATGGGAAAGATTACGTAAATTCGCGTTTTGAAAAATTTTTAGGCGATAACGGGATTAAACGTAGATTATCGGTCGCGTACAATCCGCAACAGAATGGAGTAGCCGAGCGGAAAAACCGGACGATAACAGAGACAGCAAGATGTCTAATTGCACAATCCGGTCTACCGCGATCTTTTTGGGCAGAAGCCGTATCGACGGCGAATTATATTCGGAATCGTTGCCCGTCAAGAGCTATAGCTGGAAAATCTCCATATGAGAAACTTTACGGGAGACTACCAGTTGTAAAGTATTTTCGCGATTTTGGATGCGACATATATATTTTAAACAACGATCCAAATAAGGGGAAGTTCGAACCTCGTTCGCGAAAGGGGATTTTTGTGGGTTATTCCGAATGTTCGAAGGGGTATCGAATATGGAATAAGGAAGGAAAACGGGTAGAAATCGCGCGCGATGTAAGATTTCTTGAAAATTTTAGCGCGAAGGGAAGCCAGAATTCTGCCGCAGAAAATGTTTCTGAAAATATCCCGCGGAATGATTTAGATTGCGACGAATATAATAGCGAACCATTAACTTTCGATGTCGATCTGTCTTCTCAAAACTATCAAGATGATAATATTGAGAACGGGGGCGATACAGACGAATCGAGCGATAGCGCAAACGAATTAAACGCGGATAACGGCAATCGCGAAGACGAACAGTCTCGGAGAGGTAGAGGGAGACCGAGAAAAATACGTACGGGTATGAGGGGGAGACCCCGAAAAGAGTACAGTACCGTGCAGGTAGCAAGTACCGCGGTCGAGCAGACATTTATGGCCGAGGTCCCTCTAGAACGCGCCATCGCGAGTCCAGACGCGGATGAATGGCACCAGGCCATTGCCATCGAATTAGGGTCAATATTAAAAAATGACACATGGGAAGTTGTCGAGCGTCCAAAGAACGCAAAGGTAATAGGAAGTCGCGTCGTCCTATGTAATAAATATAAGCCTAACGGTGAAATTGACCGTCGGAAGGCCAGAATAGTAGCGCGTGGATTTTCGCAACGTTACGGGGTTGACTTCGGTGAAACTTTCGCTCCGGTTGCGCGTTTACAATCAATTAGGATTGTGGCTGCTCTTGCGGCCGAACACAATATGAAAATCCATCAAATAGATGTAACGTCAGCCTACCTGAACGGAAAACTAGAAGAGGAAATTTTCATAGAAGTTCCCCGTTGCGTCGATAAGGCCCTAGATATATTAGCCACAACCGAAAGTGGCGATTATAATATAAAAACAAAAGCTATAGAAATGAAGAGCAATGTAAGGAACGGAGATAAAGTTTGCTTATTGCGAAAAGCTTTGTACGGTTTAAAACAAGCTGGTCGTAGTTGGCATGGCCGACTAGATAAAGAATTAAAAACCTTTGGATTAATTCCGAGTAGGGCTGATCCGTGTCTATATTATCAGGGGCGAGGGGAAGACATATTAATAGTCCTCGTGTATGTGGACGATATATTAATAGCCTCGCGTAACGTCAACAACATAAATCGTTTTAAGCGGTACATCGGAAACATTTTTCAAATCCGAGATCTGAACGACGTGAAATGCTGCTTAGGGATAGAATTTAAACGTACTAAGCAAGCAATAGAGATTAGCCAGCAAGGTTATATAAAAGATCTGCTAGAACGGTTCGGGATGAAAGATTGTAAACCGGCGTCGACTCCGTTAGATCTAAGTCGAAAATTGCAAAAGGAACCTGAGGATCCAGGTAAAGACGATAAAAATTTACCATTTCGGGAGCTCATAGGTTCCCTTATGTATTTAGCGGTAGCTACGAGGCCGGACATAGCTCACGCGGTCAGTGCACTGAGCCAGTATAATAATTGTTTTGGAAGGTCTCATTGGGTAGAAGCGAAACGCGTTCTACGGTATTTAAAGGGGACTTCAAAAGTAGGTCTGATTTACAGAGCCAACGGCGCGTCGATAGAGGGGTACGCGGATTCCGATTGGGGAAACTCTACGGAAGACCGAAAATCCATTACGGGATACTGCTATAATCTCGCAGGGGCCGCGGTTTCTTGGGCGTCCAAGAAACAAAAGACAGTCGCTCTCTCTTCCGTTGAGGCGGAGTACATGAGCATGAGCGAGGCTACAAAGGAAGCCGTATACCTGCGACGTTTTCTGTCGGAATTGGGGTTTGAATCTCAATCAAATGTAAAATTGTACTGCGATAACCAGGGTGCAATTAAACTAGCGGAAAACGCTGTATTTCATAGTCGCACTAAGCACATAGACATAAGGCATCATTTTGTTCGTGACGTATTGAGAGATGAGAATATAAAGTTAAATTATGTCCCAACTGGCGAGATGGTGGCCGATGTACTTACAAAAGGCCTGCCAGGTCCGAAGCATAAACAGACGTCGAAAATGTTAGGATTAAACCTTGAGATGTAAAGGTAGGATTGTAAATCGTCCCGTCTCGAGGGGAAGTGTCGTACTGAGAGCCGATCTCTCGGTATTGTAAATCGAGAGTTTGTTTAAGCGTTGAGTGCGATACGGGACTGCGTGAAGGCACTTGGGACATAGACCAGACGGCGGGTCATAAAAATGGGAAAATACCCATCGCCGGCGAAAACTATGCCTGCAGTCAGTCACAGCCGAAACATAGTACGATACACACCCTCTTCTTTAACCGTAGTTTTATATATCCTCGACCGCTCCGCCTTTTTGCTAAGCTTAAGATTCCTACAATATTAAACGTCTAGCAAGTACCAGTAT
>NW_017104261.1:0-603 GCF_001263275.1 Habropoda laboriosa
GCGAAGGTCGCGAAGAAATACTATAACCATGTGCGACGTTATATGTGTATATTGGCTTCGTTTAACAGTAACAGGACAACCGTGTGAGATATTGAAAAACCAAGCACACCTTTATATTCAGGATAAATAATTGTAAGATTTCGTTGGATACATTTAGCTGAAGGAATTATATTTAAAGTCGAAATATTTAATAATCTATTTGCCCCCACCACCGTAGTGAAAAATTCGACACCGATGTCCAGAATGTATAGCAGAAATGTATTCCATTTGGAGTACCAGTACCGAACCGGTGCGTTACGTGAAAATCGCGAAGAAATAACATCTCTAAGCGTGACGTTATATGTGTATATTCGCTTCGTTTAACAGTAACGCGGAAACCGTTTGAGCAATTGAAAAAACATTCCACAACTTCGTATTCGGTACCGAAAAAAGGCAAGATTTCTTTGGGAGCAATTATTTGTAGGGAATATTTTTAAAGTCGAAATATTTAATAACATGTATTTGCCCCCAACATTGTATTTCGAAAAGTCGACGCCGATATACAGAATGCATTGCAGAATCGTACGCCATTTAGAATATGAATATCCCCGCAGTATATAATGT
>NW_017104262.1:0-514 GCF_001263275.1 Habropoda laboriosa
CTGATACACGGCTCGGGAGCAAGAAACAGTGGTTGATACATGATATTCGAGTGTAATAACGGTGAATTTAATTTTTTGTTGATTAAGAGGTTGCAATAAATAAAGTCACAGTCGCATAGTCAGCGCTTGACATTGCAGTGGTTAATAACTATTAAGTAGTTTATGGCGTATATTTTAATCGATGGAATGCATGTCTAACTGAACAAATTAACAGTGGTTGTTATGAAACTCGAGAGCGTTGTTATAAAAAAAAAAATTAACCTGATGCAGGTCACTGGAAAAAGAAACAGTGGTTCATATATGATATTCGAGTGTAACAACGGTTAATTTAATTTTTTGTTGATAAAGAGGTTGCAATAAATAAAGTAACCGTCGCAAGAGCAGTGGTTGTCATTGCAGTGGTTAATAACTATTAAGTAGTTTATGGCGTCTATTTTAATCGATGGTGTAGATGTCTAACTGAACAAATTAACAGTGGTTGTTATGAAACTCGAGCACGTTGTTATAAAAAAAA
>NW_017104263.1:0-701 GCF_001263275.1 Habropoda laboriosa
ATAATTGGGATCAAAAGATTACAAGATTTCGTTGTATACATTTAGCTGAAGCAATTATTTTTAACGTCGAAGGATTTTATTATGTGTATTTTCCACCACATCGTATTTCGAAAATTCGACGCCGACGTCCAGAATGCATAGCAGAATCGTACGCCTTAGGAATACGAGTATCGCCCAAGTCTGTTATGTGAAAGTCGCGAAGAACTACTATAGCCTAGCCGACGTTATAGGTGTATATTCCCTTCGTTTAACAGTAACACGGGAACCGTTTGAGCTATTGAAAAAACAAATCACACCTTTGTAGTAGGTGCCAAAAAAAGGTAAGGTTTCGTTGGGGACATTTATTTGTTGGAATTATTTGTAACGACGACAATAATTAATTATTTGTATTTTCCCCTACATCGTGTCGAAAATTTGGCGCCGATGTCCAGAATGCATAGCAGAATCGTGCTCCATTTAGAGTACGGGTATCGTACCGGTACGTTTCATGAAAATCGACAAGAAATACTATCTCCGAGCGCGACTTTACGTATATATTCGCTTCGTTTAACAGTACCACGGGAACCGTTTCAGATATTGAAAAAACAACCCACACCTTTGTATTCGGTTCCAAAAAAAGGTAAGATTTCGTTGGTAACATTTATTTGTTGGAATTATTTCCGACGACGAAATATTTAATTATTTGTAATTTCCCCCACATC
>NW_017104264.1:0-266 GCF_001263275.1 Habropoda laboriosa
AAATTGAGCAGATTTCATTCGACTTTTACTCAAATTAAAATTGAACAAATTTCGCTCGAATTTCGCTCAAATTCAAATTGAGTAAATTTCACTCGAATTCGAATTGAGTAGACTTTACTCGAATTTTACTCAAATTCAAATTGAGCAGATTTCATTCGAGACTTTTACTCAAATTAGAATTGAATAAATTTCGCTGGAATTTCGCTCAAATTCAAATTGAGTAAATTTCACTCGAATTCGAATTGAGTAGACTTCACTCGAATTTT
>NW_017104265.1:0-587 GCF_001263275.1 Habropoda laboriosa
CCCACATCGTAGTTCGAAAATTCGACGCCGGCATCCAGAATGCATAGCAGAATCAAACACCATTAGCGTACGAAAATCGCTGCCGTATGTTATGTGAAAGTCGGGAAGAACTACTATTGCCTAGCCGCGTTATATTTGTATATTCGCTTCGTTTAACAGTAACATGGCAAACGTGTGAGATATTAATGAACCAAGCACCCCTTTAATGCGGCATCAAAAAATTGAAAGATTTCGTTCGTCACATTTAGCTTTAGGAATTATTTGTAACCTCGAAATATTTAACTATCTGTAATTTCCCCCACATCGTAGTTCGAAAATACTGCGCCGATGTCTAGAATGCATAGCAGAATCGTACTCCATTTTGAGTACGAGTGTCGTATCGTACGATACGCGAAAATCGCGAAGAAATGCAATCTCCAAGCGCGACGTTATGTGTGTATATTCGCTTCGTATAACAGTAACAGGGCAAAGTTTGCGCTATTGAAAAAACAAAGCACAGCTTTGTATTCGGAATCAAGAAAAGCTAATATTTCGTTGGACACATTTAGTTTTAGGAATTATTTTTAAAGTCGAAATATTTACTTATC
>NW_017104266.1:0-2114 GCF_001263275.1 Habropoda laboriosa
CCACAAAACGGCAAGATTTCTTTGGGAACAATTATTTGTAGGGAATATTTTTAAAGTCGATATGTTTAGTTTGCTGTATTTTCCCCCCCACCATCGTAGTTCTAAAATTCGAAGCCGTCGTCCAGAATGCATAGTAGAATCGTAAGTCCTTTAGAGTATGAATATCTCCGCAGTAAGTTATGAAGAACTTCTTTGACCATGTGCGGCGTAATAGGTGTATATTCGCTTCGATTAACAGTAAGACCGGTACCGTTTGAGTTTTGAATAACAAAGCACACCTTTGTATTCGGTATCAAAAAGAGGTAAGATTTCGTTGGTCACATTTAGATTTAGGAATTATTTTTAAAGTCGGAATGTTTAGATATCTGTATTTGCCCCCACCATTATAGTTCGAAAATTCGGCGCCAATGTCCCGCATGCATTGCAGAATCGTACTCCATTTGCAGTACGAATATCGCCGCAGTATGTTATGTGAAAGGCGCGAAGAAATACTATCTCCTAGCGCGACGATATATGTGGATATTCGCTTTGATTAATGGTAACACGAGAACCGTATCAGCTATTGAAAAAACAAACCACAACATTGTATTCGGTAGCAACAATCGCTAAGATTTCGTTTGGAACAATTATTTGTAGGGAATATTTTTAAGGACGAAATATTTAGTTATTTGTATTTGCACCACTAAAGTAGTTCGATAATTCGACCCCTGTGTCCAGAATGCATAGCAAAACCGTACGCCATTTAGAGAAGGTGAATCGTCCCAGTTTGATATGCGAAGGTGGCGAAGAACTACTATAACCGTGTGCGGCGTTACATGTGTAATTTCGCTTCGTTTAACAGTAAGACCGGTACCGTTTGAGTTTTGAATAACTAATCACACCGTTGTATTCGGTATCAAAAAATGGCAAAATTTAGTAAGTCACATTTACTTTTAGGAATTATTATTAACTTCGAAATATTTAATTATCTGTAGATTCCACCACATCGTAGTTCGAAAATTCGGCGCCCATGTCCAGAATGAATAGCATATTCATACTTCATTTAGAGTACGAGTATCGTACCGTAACGTTACGTGAAAATCGCCAAGAAATACTATCTCCATGAGGGACGTTATATGTTTATATTCTATTCGTTTAAGTGTAACACGGGAACCGTTTGAGCTATTGAAAAAACAAACCACACCGTTGTATTCGGTATCACAAAAAGGTATGATTTCGTTGGTAACATTCAGTTGTAGGAATCATTTTTAAAGTCGATATATCTGTATTTTCCCCAACCATCCAAGGTCGAAAATTCGGCGCCGACGTCCAGAATGTATAGCAGATTCGTACGCCATTTAGAGTACGGCATTAGCCGCAAAATGTTGTGTGAAAGTCGCGAAGAACTACTATCGCCTAGACAACGTTATATTAGTATTTTCGCTTCCTTCAACAGTAACACGGGAACCGTTTGAGCTATTGAAAAAACAAAGCACAACTTTGTATTCGGTATCAAAAAAGGTAAGATTTCGATGGGAACATTTATTTGTAGGGACTATTTTTTATGACGAAATATTTAGTTGTCTGATTTGCCCCCAGCACCGTAGTTCAAAAATTCGACACCAATGTCCAGAATGTATAGCAGAAATGTACTCCATTTTAAGTATGAGTCCCGTACCGTTACGTTACGTGAAAATCGCGAAGAAACAATATCTCTAAGCCTGACGATATATGTGTACATTCGCCTCGTTTAACAGTGACACGGTAACCGTTTGAGCTATTGAAATAACAAACCACACCTTTGTATTCGGTATCAATAGAATGTAAGATTTCGTTGGGAACCTTCAGTTGCAGGAATTACTTTGAATGTCGGTATAATTTATTATCTGTATTTTCCCCCACATCGTAGAGAGAATATTCAACACAGATGTCCAGAATGTATAGCAGAAATGTACTCCATTTAGAGTAAGAGTACAGTACCTGTACGTTACGTGAAAGTCGCGAAGATCTACTATCGACTAGCCGACGTTATAGGTGCACATTCGCTTCGTTTAACAGTAACACGGCAACAGTGTGAGATAATGAAGATCCAAGCCCAACTTCGTTTTCGGTACCAAAAAGAGGCAAGATTTCGT
>NW_017104267.1:0-497 GCF_001263275.1 Habropoda laboriosa
GTTTAACTGTAACACGGGAACCGTTTGAGCTATTTAAAAAACAAACCACAACTTTGTATTCGGGTACCAAAAATAAGGTAAGGCTTCGTTCGGAACATTCAGTTGTATCAATTACTTTTAAAGTCGATATATTTAATTATCTGTATTTGCCCCCACCATCATAGATCTTTAGACGCCGTCGTCCAGAATACATAGCAGAATCGTACGCCATTTAGAGTACGAAAATCGCCGCAGTATGTAATGTGAATGTCGCGAAGATCTACTATCGCCTTGCCGACGTTATAGGTGTATATTCGCTTCGTTTAGCAGCAACACGGCAACCGTGTGAGATATTGAAGGACCAAGCACACCTTTATATGCGGCATCTAATAATTGAAAGATCTTGTTGGATACATTTAGCTGAAGGGATTATATTTAAAGTCGAATTATTTATCTTATCTGTATTTGCCCACACCATCGTAGTGAAAAAATTCGTCACCGATGTCCAGAATCGATAG
>NW_017104268.1:0-442 GCF_001263275.1 Habropoda laboriosa
CTGATATTAAGTGCCTACCGCGTACCGGTGATTGTTAAAGTTTGATTTAAAAAGAAAATAGAAATGTCTAATAGGTAGTAATTAAAATTCTATAGTATATAAATTTCAGAGGAAGGTAGAGTGTGTATAGGGTGGACATAGGTTAGCTAGTAACCCTCGACCACTCTATTCACAGCTCAGAACCTTTAAGACTAATTTGCCGCGAAGTGTCTATGGCCCAGTATAAAGGGTAATGAGCTCCCGGAATTTCGGCGGGTCCTTATATACCTGCGGTACCCTCTCCCCAAAGTCATTGGCGAAGTCGTTAACAAGGTCGGGCGGGAATCGACTGTTTTTCGCGGGAGATCGTCTATTTTTCGCGGGAAATTTCTGTTCTTCTTCTATTACAATGTTATAACACGGTATAATTAGTAATTTTCACAATTTTATTATTAATTTACAC
>NW_017104269.1:0-470 GCF_001263275.1 Habropoda laboriosa
CTAGCCGACGTTATAGGTGTATATTCGCTTCGTTTAACTTCAACACGGCAACCGTGTGAGATAATGAAGAACCGCGGACACCTTTATATTCAGCTTCAAAGAAATGTAAGATTTCGTTGGATACATTTATTTGTAGGGAATATTTTTTAAGGGGAAATATTTAATTATCTGTATTTTCCCCCACCATCGTATTTCGAAAATTCGACACCGACGTCCAGAATGCATAGCAGAAATGTACTCCATTTAGAGTACGAATATCGTACCGGTACATTACGTGAAAGTCGCGAAGGAATAATACCTCCAAGCGGCGTGACGTCATATGTGTATTTCGCTTCGTTTTGCAGTAACACGGGAACCGTTTCGGCCATTGAAAAACCAAGTTTTCGACCAAACTAGAAATTTGTAAACGGACCAAAAAAAGGTAAGATTTCGTTAGTCACATTTAGTTTTAGGAATTATACTTAACGTCG
>NW_017104270.1:0-389 GCF_001263275.1 Habropoda laboriosa
TGCTATTGAAAAAACAAACCACACCTTCGTTTTCGGTACCAAAAAAAGGTTAGATTTCGTTGGTCACATTTAGTTTTAGGAATTATTTTTAACGTCGAAATAATTAACTATCTGTATTTTCCTCCCACATCGTAGTTCGAAAATATGTCGCCGGTGTCCAGAATGCATAGCTGAAATGTACTCCATTTCGAGTATGAGTACCGTAGCGGTACGTTATGTGAAAATCGCGTAGGAATACTATCTCCCAGCGTGACGTTATATATGTATATACGCTTCGTTTAACAGTAACACCGGAACTGTTTGAGTTTTGAATAACAAAGCGCACATTTGTATTCGGTATCAAAAAATGGTAAGATTTCGTTGGTCACATTTATTTGTAGGGAATATTT
>NW_017104271.1:0-1161 GCF_001263275.1 Habropoda laboriosa
CGCTTCGTTTAACAGCAACACGGCAACCGTGTGAGATATCGAAGAACCAAGCACACCTTTGTTTTCGGTTCCAACAAAAGGTAAGATTTCATTGCTCACATTTTGTTTTAGCAATCCTTTTGACGTCGAAATGTTTAATTATCTGTATTTCCCCCCACATCGTAGTTCGAAAATTAGACGCCGATGTCCAGAATGCATAGCAGAATCATACTCCATTTAGAGTACGAGTATCGTACCGGTACGATACGTGCAAATCGCGTGGAAATACTATCTCCAAGCGCGACGTTATATGTCTATATTCGCTTCTTTTAACAGTAACACGGGAACCGTTTGTGCTATTGGAAAAACAATCCTCACCTTCATTTTCCGTATCAAAATAAGGTAAGATTCCGTTGGGAACATTTATTTGTAGGGAATATTTTTAAAGTCGCAATATTTAGTTATCGGTATTTGCCCCCATTATCGTAGAGAGTGAATTCGACGCCGTTGTCCAGAATGCATTGCAGAAACGTAATCTACTATGAGTACGATTATCGTACTGGTACGTTACGTGAAAAACGCGCAGAAATACTATCTCCAAGCGCGACGTTATAGGTATAATCGCTTCGTTTAACAGTAACATCAGCACCGTTTGAGGTTTGACCGACGTTATAGGTATAATCGCTTCGTTTATCAGTAACATCAGCACCGTTTGAGGTTTGTATAACAAAGCACTCCTTTGTATTTGGTATCAAAAAGGGTTTCAAAAAATTATAATATTTCGTTGTATACATTTAGCTGAAGGAATTATTTTCAATGTCGATATATTTAGTTATATGTGTTTGCCCTCAACATCGTATTTCGAAAATTCGACGCCGGCGACCAGAATGCATAGGCAGAATCGTACTCCATTTCGAGTACGAGTATCGTGCCGGTACGTTACGTGAAAATCGCGAAGAAATACTATCTCCAAGCGCGACTTTATATGTGTATATACGCTTCGATTAAAGGTAACACGGGAACCGAGTGAGATATTTATGATCCAGGCACACACTTATATACGTGACCAAAAAATTCTAAGATTTCGTTGCATACATTTAGCTGTAGGAATTACTTTTAAAGTCGAAATATTTAATTATTTGTGTTCTCCCCCGCATCGAAGTTCGAAAATTCGACACCGGC
>NW_017104272.1:0-235 GCF_001263275.1 Habropoda laboriosa
GGTTAGTTAGTTTGTTTTATAACAACGCGCTCGAGTTTCATAACAACCACTGTTAATTTGTCTTATTAGAAATGCATGCTATCGATTAAAATATACGCCATTAGCTAATTAATTGTTATTAACCACTGCAATGTCAACCACTACTTTTACGACTGTTACTTTATTTATTGCTGCCTCTTTATCAACAAAAAATTAAATTAACCGTTATTACACTCGAATATCATATATCAACCAC
>NW_017104272.1:263-529 GCF_001263275.1 Habropoda laboriosa
TTAGTCTTTTTTTTTTTATAACAACGCGCTCGAGTTTCAAATCAACCACTGTTAATTTATTCAGTTGGACATGCATACCATCGATTAAAATACACGGCATCAACTGATTAACTGTTATTAACCACTGCAATGGCAACCACTGCTTTTCCGACGGTTACTTTATTTATTGCTACATATTTATCAACAAAAAATTAAATTAACCATTATTACACTCGAATATCATATATCAACCACTGTTAGTTGCTCCAGTGACCTGCATCAGGTTA
>NW_017104273.1:0-266 GCF_001263275.1 Habropoda laboriosa
TGCCCCACCCTCGTAGATAGTAAATTCGACGCCGTTATCCAGAATGTATAGCAGAATCGTACTCCAATTCGAGTACGAGAATCGTACCGGTACTCCACATGAATATCGCGATGAAATACTATCTCCATAGGGATGTTGTATGTGTATTGTAGCTTCCTTTAACAGTAACACGGCAATCGTGTGAGATAATGAAATAACAAACTTCAACTTTGTATTCGGTACCAAAAAAAGGTAGGGTTTCGTTGGGAACATTTATTTGTTGGATT
>NW_017104274.1:0-948 GCF_001263275.1 Habropoda laboriosa
TCTAATTGGAGTATGATTCTGCTGTTCATTCTGGACGCCGGCGTCGAATTTTCGAACTACGAATTGGGGGAAGATACAGATAAATAAATATTTCGACGCTAAAAGTAATTCCTAAAACAAAATGTGACCAACGAAACCTTCCCTTTTTTTGGTACCGAATACAAAAGTGTGGTTTGGTTTTTAAATAGCTAAAACGGTTCCTGTGTTACTCTTAAACGAATCGAATATAAACCAAAACGTCACGCAAGAGATATTATTTCTTCGCGATTTTCATGTAACGTACCGGTACGGTACTCGTACTCTAATGGTATTTGATTCCGCTATGCATTCTGGACTTCGGCGCCGAATTTTCGAACTACGATGGTGGTGGAAAGAACAGATAATTAAATATTCCGACCTTAATTATAATTCCTAAAACTAAATGTGACCTACGAAATCTTTTCATTTTTTGGTACCGAATATAAAGGTGTGCTTTGTTATACAAACCTCAAACGGTGCCGATGGTACTGTTAAACGAAGCGAATATACACATATAACGACGCACGCGGTTATAGTAGTTCTTCGCGACATTCCCATATCGTACTGTGACAATTCTCGTCCTATCAATGGCGTACGGTTCTGCTATGCATTCTGGACACCGGCGTCGAATTCTCGCTCTACGATGGTGGGGGCAAATACAGATAACTAAATATTTCGACTATAAAAATATTCCTAAAACTAAATGTGACCATCGAAATCTTATCATTTTTTGATACCCAATACAAACGTGTGCTTGGTTCATAAATATATCACACGGTTGCAGTGTTACTGTTAAACGAAGCGTATAAACACCTATAACGTCGGCTATAACGATAGTAGTTCTTCGCGACTTTCACATAACATACAGCGGCAATTGTCGTACCCTAAACGGCGTACGATTCTGCAGTGCATTCTGGACATCGGCGTCGA
>NW_017104275.1:0-998 GCF_001263275.1 Habropoda laboriosa
AAGTTAGTTTTTTGTTTATAACGACGCGCACGAGATTCATAACAACCACTCTTAATTTGTTCACTTAGACATGCATATTTTCGTTTAAAGTATACGCCATCAATGAATTAATTGTTATTAACCACAGCAATGTCAACCACTACTTTTACGACTGTTACATTATATTGCAACCTGTTTATCAAGAAAAAATTATATTAACGGTTATTGCACACGAATATCATATATCAACAACTGTCTGCTGCTCCCGTGCCGGCATTAGGATAGTTTTTTGTGTATAACGTCGCGCACATGTTTAATAACTATCACAGTTTATTTGCTCAATTAGACATGCATACCATCCATTAAAATATACGCCAACATCTAATTAATTGTTAGTAACCCCTGCAATGTCAACCGCGGCTTATAGGACTGTTAGTTGTTTTATTGCAACCTCTTTATCAACAAAAAATTATATTAACGGATATTGCACACGAATATCATATATCGACCACTGTTTGTTGCTCCCGTGTCCGGCATTAAGATAGTTTTTTGTTTATAACGACGCGCACGAGATTCATAACAACCACTGTTAATTTGTCAAATTAGAAATGCATACCATCCATTAAAATATACGCCAACATCTAATTAATTGTTAGTAACCCCTGCAATGTCAACCGCGGCTTATAGGACTGTTAGTTGTTTTATTGCAACCTCTTTATCAACAAAAAATTATATTAACGGTTATTGCACACGAATATCATATATCGACCACTGTTTGTTGCTCCCGTGTCCGGCATTAAGTTAGTTTTTTGTTTATAACGACGCGCACGAGATTCATAACAACCACTGTTAATTTGTTCAGTTAGACATGCATATTTTCGATTAATGTATACGCCATCAATGATTTAATTGTTATTAACCACAGCAATGTCAACCATTACTTTTACGACTGTTATATTATATTGCAACCTGTTTATCAAGAAAAAATTATATTAACGGTTATTGCACACGAATATCAT
>NW_017104276.1:0-239 GCF_001263275.1 Habropoda laboriosa
TTACTTACTATTTCTTATCTAAGCCTTCTGGATGCCAATAAACGATTTTTCTTCATTTTCATACCTGAAATAATCAGCGCTAATAAATTCTCAAATTTTGAAAATTGACTGTGAAAACATTTCTAACGAAAATAATTTGAAATTACTTACTATTTATTATCTAAGCCTTCTTGACACTAATAAATTGTTTTTCTTCATTTTCATACCTGAAATAATCAGCGCTAATAAATTCTCAAATT
>NW_017104277.1:0-630 GCF_001263275.1 Habropoda laboriosa
GGCGCCGATGTCCAGAATGCATAGCTGAATAGTACTCCATTTAGAGTAAGAGTATCGTACAGGAACGCTATGTTAAAATCGCGTGGAAATACTATCTCCACTCGCGACGATATATGTGTATATTCGCTTCGTTTAACTGTATCACGGGAACCGTTTGAGCTATAGAAAAAACAAACCACAACTTTGTATTCGGTACCTTAAAAAGGTAAGGTTTCGTTGGTCCAATTTAGTTTGAGGAATTATTATTAATGTCGAAATATATAGTTATCTGTATTTGCCCCCACCATTGTAGAGAGAAAATTCGACGCCGATGTCCAAAATGCACAGCAGAAATGAACTCCATTTGGAGTACGAGTATCGTACCGGTGCGTTACGTGTACGTGAAAATCGCGAAGAAATACTATCTCCAAGCGCGACGTTAAATGAGTATAATCGCTTCGTTTAACAGTAACACGGGAACCGTTTGAGCTATTGTATAAACAATCCACACCTTTGTATTCGGTACCAAAAAATTGGTCACATTTAGTTATAGCAAATTTTATAAACGTCGAAATATTTAGTTATCTGGATTTGCCACCACCATCGTAGTTCGAAAATTCGGCGCCGATGTCCAGAATGCATGGCAAAACC
>NW_017104278.1:0-286 GCF_001263275.1 Habropoda laboriosa
TCGGTATCAAAGAATGGTATGATTTCGTTGGGCACATTTACCTTTAGGAATTTATATTAACGTGGAAGTTATTAATTATTTGTTTTTTCCCCCACCAGCGTAGTTCGAAAATTCGACGGCACGTCCAGAATGCATAGCGGAATCAAACACCATTAGAGTACGAATATCACCGCATAAAGATTAATGTTGCGAAGAACTACTATCTCCTAGCCGACGTTATAGATGTTAATACGCTTCGTTTAACAGTAACAAGGGTGCCGTGTGGGATATTGACGAAACAAGCACA
>NW_017104279.1:0-1047 GCF_001263275.1 Habropoda laboriosa
CATACTGTGACGATTCACGTCCTCTAAATGGCGCACGGTTGTGCTAGGCATTCTGGACGCCGGTGTCGAATTTTCGACCTACGTTGTGGGGGAAAATACAAATAATTAAATATTTCGTCGTTAGAATTAATTCATACAAATAAATATTCCCAATGAAATCATATCTTTTTTTGGTACCGAATACAAAGCAGTGGTTTGTTTTTTCAATAGCTCAAACGATTCCGGTGTTACTGTTAAACGATGCGAATATACACATACAACGTCGCACATGGTTATAGTAGTATTTCGCGACATTCACATTACATACTGCGGCAACTCTCGTACTCAAAATGGCGTTCGATTCTGCTATGTATTCTGGACGACGGCGTCGCATTTTAGAACTAAGAAGGTGGGGGCAAACACAGATAATTATATGTTTCGAAGTTAAAAATAATTTCTAAAACTAAGTGTGACCAACGAAATCTTGCGTCTTTTTGTACCGAAAACAAAGTTGTGCTTGGTTCTTCAATATCTCACACGGTTGCCGTGTTCCTGTTAAACGAAGCGAATATACACCTATAACGACGGCTAGGCGATAGTAGTTCTTCGCAACATTAACATAACATACAGCGGCAATTGTCGTTATCTAAATGGCGTACGATTCTGCCATGCAATCTGGACGATGGCGTCGATTATAAGAACTACGATAGTGGGGGCAAATACAGATAATTAAATATATCAACGTTAAAAGTAATTGCTACAACTGAATGTTCCGAACGAAACCTTACCTTTTTTCAGTACCTCATACAAAGGTGTGGTTTGTTTTTTCACTAGCTCAAACGGTTCCCGAGTTACTGTTAAACGAAGCGAATATACACATATAACGTCGCACGTGGTTATAGTATTACTTCGCGGCCTCGTACCGGTAAGATAATCTTACTCTAAATGGAGTATGATTCTGTTATGCAGTCTGTACATCGGCGCCGAATTTTCGAACGAGTATTTTGGGGGAAAATACAGATAATTAAATATTTCGACTTTAAATATAATTCGTTCAGCTAATAGTAT
>NW_017104280.1:0-578 GCF_001263275.1 Habropoda laboriosa
AATAATTAAATATTACGTAGTTAGAAATAATTCCTTCAGATAAATGTATCCAATGAAATCTTATCTTTTTTTGGTACCGAATCGAACCTGTCGTCTGTTTTTTCATTACCTCAAACGGTTCCCGTGTTACTGTTAAACGACGCGAATATACTCATATAACGTCGCACATGGTTATGGTAGAACTTCGCGACATTCGCATATCATACTGGGACGATACGCGTCCTCTAAATGGCGTACGGTACTGCTATGCATTCTGGACGCCGGCGTCGAATATAACAACTACGATTGTGGGGGAAAATACTGATATTTAAATATTTCAACGTTAAAAATAGTTTCTATAGCTAAATGTGACCAACGAAATCTTACCTTTTTTTGGAACCGAATGCAAAGGTGTGCTTTGTTTTTTCTATAGCTCAAACGGTTCCCGTGTTACTGTTAATGGAAGCGAATATACACATATAATGTCGCACATGGTTATAGTAGTTCTTCGCATCATTCGCATATCATACTGCGACGATACTCATCCTCTAAATGGCGCACGGTTATGCTATGCATATTGGACCCCGGTGTCGAATTTT
>NW_017104281.1:0-939 GCF_001263275.1 Habropoda laboriosa
AAACGGTACCGTTGTTACTGTTAAAAGAGGAAAATATACACATATAACGACGCACATTGTTATCGTAGTTCTTCGCGACCTTCGCATATCATACTGGTACCATTCACGTCCTCTAAATGGCGCACGGTTCTGCTATGCATTCTGGATGCCGGTGTCGAATTTTCTATCTGCGATGTGGGGGAAAATACATTACTAAATATGACCAACCTAATCTTACCTTTTTTTTGGTACCGAATACAAATTTGTGGTTAATTTTTTCAATAGCTCAATCTGTTCCCGTGTTACTTGTAAACGAATCGAATATACAGATATAACGTCCCGCTTGGAGATAGTATTTCTTGGCGATTTTCACGAAACATACCGGTACGATACTCGTACTCTAAATGCCACACGATTCTGCTATGCATTCTGGACATCGGCACCGAATTAGCGAAATACGGTGTGGGGGAAAATGCAGCTAATTAAATATTTCTATGTTAAAAATAATTGCTTCAGCTAAATGTATACAACGAAATCTTATAAATTTTTGATCCCGATTCTAATTGTGTGCTTGGTTCATCAATATCTTACACGGGTGCCGTGTTACTGTTAAACGAAGGGAATATACACATATAACGTCGGCTGGGCGAAAGTAGTTCTTAGTGCCTTTCACATAACATACTGCGGCGTTATTCGTACTCTAATTGTGTTTGATACTGCTATGCATTCTGGACATCGGCGTCGACTTTTCGAATTACGATGTGGGGGAAGATACAACTGCTATGCATTCTGGACATCGGCGTCGACTTTTCGAATTACGATGTAGGGGAAGATACAAGTAATTAAATATTTCGACTTTAAATATAATTCCTTCAGCTAAATATCTACAATAAACCATACAATTTTTTGATCCCGAATATAAAGGTGTGCTTGGTTCTTCCATATCTCACACGTCTGCCG
>NW_017104282.1:0-286 GCF_001263275.1 Habropoda laboriosa
CGTTGTATTCACTTAGCTCAAGGAATTATTTTTAAGTCGAAGGATTTAATTATCTGTATTTTCCCCAACATCGTAGTTCGAAAATTCGACGCCGTCGTCCAGATTGCACAGCAGAAACGTACGCCATTTAGAGTACCAATATCGCCGAAGTATGATATGTGAAATTCTCGAAGAACTACTATCGCCTATACGACATTATATGTGTATATTCGCTTCGTTTAAAGGTAACGCGGCAACCGTGTGAGATATTGAAGAACCAAGCACACCTTATCATAAGGGATCAAAA
>NW_017104283.1:0-228 GCF_001263275.1 Habropoda laboriosa
CTTCGTTTAACAGTAACGCAGGAACCGTTTGAGCTATTGAAACAACAAATCACTAATTTGTATTCGGTACCAAAAAAACGAAAGGTTTCGTTGGTCACATTTAGATTTAGTAATTATAATTAACAAGGAAATATTTAATTACCTGTATTTTCCCCCAACATCGTGGTTCGAAAATTGGACGCCGGAGTCCAGAATGCATAGCAGAAACAAACAACATCAGAGTACGAA
>NW_017104284.1:0-448 GCF_001263275.1 Habropoda laboriosa
TCCCAACGAAATCTTATCTTTTTTTGGTACCGAATACGAAGGTGTGGTTTTTTTTTCAATAGCCCAAGCGGTTCCCGTGTCGCAATTAAACGAAGCGAATATACATACATTACGTCGCACATGGTTATAATAGTTCTTCGCGACCTTCGCATATCATACTGTGACAATTCTCGTCCTCCAAATGGAGTACATTTGTGCAATACATTCTGAACATAGGCGCCGAATTTTCGAACTAGGTTGGTGGGAGCTAATACAGATGATTAAATATTTCAACTTTAAATATAATTCCTTCAGATAAATGTGACCAACGAAACATTACCTTTTTTTGGTACCGAATACAAAAGTGTGGTTCGTTTTTTCAACAGCTCAGACGTTTCCTGTGTTACTGTTAACCGAAGCGAATATTCACATATAACGTCGTACATGGTTATAGTAGTTCTGCACGACC
>NW_017104285.1:0-677 GCF_001263275.1 Habropoda laboriosa
TAACCCTTCTTACACTCGAATATCATATATCAGCCACAGTTTCTATCTCCCGGGCCCTGCTTCAGGTTTGTTTGTTTTTTTGTAACAACGCGCTCGAGTTTCATAACAACCACTGTCAATTTGTTCAGTTAGCCATGCCTACCATCGATCAAAATATACGCCATCAACTAATTAATTGTTATTAACCACTGCAACGTCAACCTGCGTCTTATAGGACAGCTACTTTATTTATTGCTACCTCTTGATCAACAAAAAATTATATTATCCGTTGTTACACTCGAATATCATATATGAACCACTGTTGCTTTTTCCAGGGACCTGCATCAAGTTAGTTTGTCTTTTTTATAACAACGCGCACATGTTTAATAACAACACAACCACTGTTAATTTGCTCAGTTAGACATGCATACCATCGAATAAAATAAACGCCATCAACTAATAAATAGTTATTAACCACTGCAATGTCAACCACTTCTTTTCCGACTGATACTTTATTTAGTGCAACCACTTTATCAACAAAAAACTAAATTAACCGTTGTTACACTCGAATATCATATATCAACCACTGTTTCTTGCTCCCGTCTCCTGCATCAGGTTTGTTTTTTTTTTTATAGCAACCCTCTCGAGTTTCATAACAACCACTGTTAATTTGTTTAATTAGACATGCATACCATCGA
>NW_017104286.1:0-2673 GCF_001263275.1 Habropoda laboriosa
CTTCCCCCACATCGTAATTCGAAAATTCGACGCCGGGATCCAGAATGTATAGCAGAAATGTACACCATTTAGAGTGCGACCACCGTACCGTTACGTTACGTGCAAATAGCAAAGATATACTATCTCCAAGCGTGACGTCATATGTGTATTTCGCTTCGTTTTGCAGTAACACGGGAACCGTTTGAGCCATTGAAAAACCAAACCATAAATTTGTAATCGGACCAAAAAAAGGTAAGATTTCGTAAGTCACATTTAGTTTTAGGAATTATACTTAACGTCGAAATATTTAATTATCTGTATTATCCCCAACATCGTAGTTCGAAAATTCGACGCCACGTCCAGAATGCATAATAGAATCAAACACCATTAGAGTACGAATATCGCAGCAGTATGTTATGTGAAAGTCGCGAAGAACTTCAATCTCCAAGCGCGACGTTATATGTGTAGATTCGCTTCGTTTAACAGTTACACGGGAAGCGTTTGAGCTATTGAAATAACAAACCACATCTTTATATTCGGTACCAAAAAAAAGGTATGATTTCATTGGATACATTTAGCTGAAGAAATTATATTTAAAGTCGAAATATTGAATTATCTGTATTTAAACCCACCATCGTAGTTCTAAAATTCGACGCCGGCGACAACAATGCATAGCAGAACCGTACGCCATTTAGAGGACGAGAATCGTCCCAGTATGACTAGCGAAGGTCGCGAGGAACTGCTATAACCATGTGCGACGTTATATGTGTATATTCGGTTAGTATAACAGTAACACGGGAACCGTTTGAGCTTTGAATAACCAAGCACACCTTTGTATTCGGTATCAAAAAAAGGTAAGATTTCGCGGGATAGATTTAGCTGTAGGAATTATATTAAAAGTCGAGATATTTAATACTCTGTATTTTTCCCCACATCGTAGTCCGAAAATTCGCCGCCGATGTCCAGAATGCCAAGCAGAAATGTACTCCATTTAGAGTATTAGTACCGTACGAGTACGTGTCGTGAAAATCGCGAAGAAATAATATCACTAAGCGTGCCGTTATATGTGTAAATCCGCTTCGTTTAACGGTAACACGGCAAAACTTGCGAGATATTGAAATAACAAACCACAACATTGTATTCGGTACCAAGAAAAGGTAATATTTCGTTGGATACATTTAGTTGAAGGAATTATTTTTAAATCCGAAATATTTAAATATCTGTATTTGACCCCACAATCGTCGTTCGTAAATTCGGCGCCAATGTCCAGAATCCATCGCAGAATCGTACTCCATTTAGAGGACGCGAATCGTCCCAGTATGATAAGCGAAGGTCGTGAAGAAATACTATAACCGTTTGCGACGTTATATTTGTATATTCGCTTCGTTTAACAGTAAGAACGGAAACGTTTGAGCTTTAAATATCAAAGCACACCTTTATATTCGGGGTCGAAAAATTGTAAGACTTATTGAGTACATTTATCTGCAGGAACTATTTATAAAGTCGAAATATTTAGTTATCTGTATTTGCCCCCACCATCGTAGAGAGAGAATTCGACGCCGATGTCCAGAATGCATAGCAGAATCGTACTCCATTTAGAGTACGAGTATCGTACCAGTACGTTGCGTGAAAATCGCGAAGAAATACCATCTCCAAGCACGACGTTATAGGTGAATATTCGCTTCGTTTAACAGTAACACGGGAACCGTGTGAGACATTGAAGAAACTGGCACGCATTTGTATTCGGTATTAAAAAATGGTAACATTTTGTTGGTCACATTTAGTTGTAGGAATTATTTTTAAAGTCGAAACATTTAGTTATCTGTATTTGTCCCCATCATCGTAGAGAGAAAATTCGACGCCGATGTCCAGAATGCATAGCGGAATCAAATACCATTAGAGTACGCATATCGACGCAGTATGTTATGTTAATGTCGCGAAGGACCACTATCGCCTTGCCGATATTATATGTGTATATTCGCTTCGTTTAACAGTAAAACCAGAACCGTTTGAGCTTTGAATAACAGAGCACACCTTTGTCTTCGGTATCAAAAAAAAGTATGACTTCGTTGGGAACATTTATTTTTTGGCATATTTTTAAAGTCGCAATATATAGTTATCTGTATTTGCCCCCATCATCGTAGAGAGAGAATTCGTCGCTGATGTCCAGAATGCATAGCAGGTATGTACTCCATTTAGGGTACGAGTATCGTACCTGTACGTTACGTGAAAATTTTGTAGAAATACAATCTCCAGTCGCGACGTTATGGGTGTATATTAGCTTCGTTTAACCGTAACACGGGAACCGTTTGAGCTATTGAAAAAACAAACCACACCTTTGTATTCGGTAACAAAAAAAGGTAAGAATTCGTTGGGAACATTTATTTGATAGAATTATTTCTAACGACGAAATATTTAATTTTCTGTATTTTCCCCCACACCGTAGTTCGAAAATTCGGCGCCGAAGTCCAGAATGCATAGCAGAATCATACTCTATTTGGAGTACGAGTATCGTACAGCACTACATCGTATTCGGTACCAAAAAAAGGTCAGATATGGTTGGGTCTACTTATTTGTTGCAATTATATCCAAAGACGAAATATTTAATTATCTGTATTTTCCCCCACCAAAGTAGTTCGAAACTTCGATGCCGACGTCCAGAATGCATAGCAGAATCAAATACCATTTAGAGTA
>NW_017104287.1:0-265 GCF_001263275.1 Habropoda laboriosa
GCATAATAAAGAGAAAACAGATGGTTGCAGTACCGCAAAACGTCTATGTGGCGAGAAAACAGCTATGCTTCAGTTTATATTCGATAAAACACGTTTTACGTGGCGAAACCTGCAAAATAAAGGGAAATCAGATGCTTGCAGTACTGCAAAACGTCTATGTGGCGAATAAACAGCAATGCTTCAGTTTATATTCGTTAAAACTCGTTTTTCGTGGCGAAACAAGTATAATAAAGAGAAAACAGATGTTTGCAGTACTGCAAAAAGG
>NW_017104288.1:0-742 GCF_001263275.1 Habropoda laboriosa
TGCAGTACGGCAAAACGTCTTTATAGCGAGAAAACTGCAGTAATACAGTTTACATTCGTTAAAGCACGTTTTACGTAGCTGTACATGCAAAAGAAAAAGGAAACAGTCCATTGCAGTACAGCAAAACGTGGTCTGTCGCGGGAAAACAGCAGTATTACAGTTTATATTCGTTAGAACACGTTTAATGTGGCGAAGCACACAAAATAAAGAGAAAACAGTCATTCTGCAGTACTGCAAAATGCGGTTCGTCGCGAGTAAACAGCAGTATATCAGTTTATATTCGTTAAAACACGTTTTACGTGGCGGAATATGCAAAATAAAGAGCAGACAGTCATTTTGCAGTACTGCAAAATGACTGTCTGCTCTTTATTTTGCATATTCCGCCACGTAAAACGTGTTTTATCGAATATAACCTGATATACTGCTGTATACTCGCGACAAACCACGTTTTGCAGTACTGCAAAATGTGGTTTGTCGCGAGTATACAGCAGTATATCAGGTTATATTCGATAAAACACGTTTTACGTGGCGGAATATGCAAAATAAAGAGCAGACAGTCATTTTGCAGTAGTGCTGAACGTCTTTGTAGCGAGAAAATTGCAGTATTATATTTTATATTCGCTAAAACACGATTTACGTGGCGAAACATGCAAAATAATGAAGAGACAGTCATTTTGCTGTACAGCAAAACGTCATTGTAGCGAGAAAACAGCAGTATTACAGTTTATATTCGTTAGAACAC
>NW_017104289.1:0-501 GCF_001263275.1 Habropoda laboriosa
GAACTACGATGTGGGGGAAAATACAGATAATTAAATATTTCTACGTTAAAAATAATTCCTGAAACCAAATGTGACCAAAGAAATCTCACCATTTTTTGATGACGAATACAAATGTGTGCTTGGTTCTTGAATATCTCACACGGTTGCCGTGTTACTGTTAAACGAAGCGAATATATACCTATAACGTCGGCTAGGCGATAGTAGTTCTTCGCGACGCATATCATACTCGGACGATTTTTGTCCTCTAAATAGCGTACGATTCTGCTATGCATATTGGATGCCGGCGTCGAATTTTCGAACCACTTTGGTGGGGGAACATACCGATAAATAAACATTTCGAATTTAAATATTATTCCTTCAGCTTAATGTATCCAACGGAATCTTGCAATTTTTCGACCCCGAATATAATGGTGTGCTTGGTTATTCAAAGCTCAAACTGTTCTGGTCTTACCGTTAAGCGAAGCGAAAATACACATATAACGTCGGCTAGGCGATCGTAGT
>NW_017104290.1:0-608 GCF_001263275.1 Habropoda laboriosa
AAACGCAGCGAATAGAGACATATAACGTCACGCTTAGACATGTTATTTCTTCGCGGTTTTCACCTAACGTACAGGTACGGTACACTTACGTTAAATGGAGTACATTTCTGCTATACATTCTGGACATCGGCGCCGAATTTTAGAACTACGATGGTGGGGGCAAATACAGATGACTAAATATTTCGACTTTGAAAATAATTCCTTCAACTAAATGTATCCACTGAAATCTTTCCTTTTTTTGATACCGAATACAAAGGTGTGCTTGTTTCGCCAATATCGCACACGGTTGCCCTATTACTGTTAAACGAAGGGAATATACATCTATAACGTCCGCTAGGCTATAGTAGTTCTTCGCAACATTTACATAACTTAATGCGGCGATATACGTTCTCTAATGGTGTTTGAATCCGCTATGCATTCTGGACGTGGCGTCGAATTTTCGAACAACGCTGGTGGGGGAAAATACAGATAATTAAATATTTCGACGTTAATAATAATATTCCCTACAAATTATTGTTCCCAAAGAAATCTTGCCTTTTTTGGTCCCGAATACGAAGGTGTGGATTGTTTTTTCAATAGCTCAAACGGTTTCCGTGTTACGGTCGAAC
>NW_017104291.1:0-465 GCF_001263275.1 Habropoda laboriosa
AACGACAGTTTTCTCTTTATTTTGCATGCTTCGCCACATAGAACGTGTTCTAACGAATATAAATTGTAATACTGCTGTTTTCTTGCAACAAAGACGTTTTGCAGTACTACAAAATGTCTGTATCCTCTTTATTTTGCATATTCCGCCACGTAAATCGTGTTTTAACGAATATAAACTGTAATACTGCTGTTGTCCCGCGACAACCCACGTTTTGCAGTATTACAACCGACTGTTTTCTCTTTATTTTACATGTTTCGCCACGTAAATCGTGTTTTAACGAATATAAACTGTAATACTGCTGTTGTCCCGCGACAACCCACGTTTTGCTGTACTACAAACGACTGATTTGTCTTTATTTTACATGTTTCGCCACGTAAATCGTGTTTTAACGAACATAAACGTAAATACTGCTGTTCTCCCGCGACAACATACGTTTTGCAGTACTACAAACGACTGTTTTCTCTA
>NW_017104292.1:0-493 GCF_001263275.1 Habropoda laboriosa
CATGCACACCATCGATTAAAATATACGCCATCAACTAATAAATTGTTATTAACCACTGGAATGGCAAGCACTGCTTTTATGACTGTTACTTTATCTATTGCAACACCTTTATCAACAAAAGTTAAATTAACCGTTATTACACTCGAATACCATATATGAACCACTGTTACTTGCTCCAGTGACCTGCATCAGGTTTGATTGTTTTTTTTATAACAACGCGCACATGTTTAATAACAACCACTGTTAGTTTGTTCAGTTAGACATGCATACCATCTATTAAAATATACGCCATCAACTAATTAATTGTTATTAACCACTGCAACTTCAACCGCGTCTTATAGGACAGTTACTTTATTTAGTGCTACCTCTTTATCAACAAAAGTTAAATTAACCTTTATTACACTCGAATACCATATATGAACCACTGTTACTTGCTCCAGTGACCTGCATCAGGTTAGATTGTTTTTTTTATAACAACGCGCACATGTTTAAT
>NW_017104293.1:0-287 GCF_001263275.1 Habropoda laboriosa
TTATTTCGACGTTCATAATAATTCCTAAAACTAAATGTGACTAACTAAATCCTACCATTTCTTGGTACCGAATATAAAGGTGTGGCCTGTTTTTTCAATAGATCAAAAGGTCCCGTGTTACTGTTACACAAAGCGAATATACACATATAACGTCGCGCTTGGTGATAGTATTTCTTCGCGATTTTCATATAACGAACCGGTACGATACTCTTACTCGAAATGCAATACGATTCTGCTATGCATTCTGGACATCGGCGTCGAATTCTCTCTCTACGATGGTGGGGGCA
>NW_017104294.1:0-412 GCF_001263275.1 Habropoda laboriosa
ATAATAAACGAACTAGGCATGAAGCTATTATTTCAATACGCGATGCACTGACTCTAGTATTTATTAAAATTCCAAAATTCTCGAATAAATTCCGAAAATAGATTATTAATTGCGGTAAACTACTGAGACGGTTTAATTTAGGGTGGGCATAGTGCACGAGTGTAGTGCACTCGTTTCAAATCAGCTCACAATATGCAATAATAAATCAACTAACTACTAACAAAATAGCAAGTCATAAAATAAATTCAATATCAGAGAAAATATATGAAAAATACTGAAAGAAAAATTTCAAATTAATTTCAATTGCTGGAAGAAAAGTACATATTGATTGTTATGCTGTAACGAAGAGGCAACCTATTCGACAAGTCTGAAGAACAACGATGACTAAAATTCAAATGTTTATTTCCCTAAA
>NW_017104295.1:0-550 GCF_001263275.1 Habropoda laboriosa
AATCGTCGGCGTACGTGGTATATACGCCGTTCTCCAAAGGATGGACAAGGTTTGGTAATTGTGTGGACAGTACGTACCGTAATTTCGGATATACCTCGAGCGGGTAAGATATATCCTTTGTGAGTCTAGCAATTCCGTTACTAATGATACGAGGAGATGGTTAATTGAATATAGGCTAATCAATTCAACAACAACTATATTCTAATAATATTCAATTGTGGTTACATTAAGATTACAATGTTTAAATATGAATTACAATGGTAGATTCTTGGCTGAGCAAGAATCTTCCTTCTCGACTTTACACGGTGAGTACGCGGGGACGTCGTAGACAAGTATGTCTAGTTGACACTTACGAATATAGTATTATACTGAGATGCTCGAAAGGGAATTGAGCCCGATCATGCACGTGTCGAACGACGACTATACAGATTCTGTGCTACTTTAACTTTCAGGGTAACTCTGAACTGTGACTGCCCCTGAGCCCCGTAAATCATTCCCTTATATACTCCAAAATTTGTACTTTTTGGGTGGTGGGTGCCCTAATTCTCCC
>NW_017104296.1:0-258 GCF_001263275.1 Habropoda laboriosa
AAATCAGAAAATTCTTTTCCTGCTAACTCTTTTCTGTGCGCGAACAGACAGCTAGCTTATGTTCGGCTCGATGTACGTACAAAAACCCAAGTTCGCGTTTCTTATGTTTGGCTCGCAAGAAATATCACGAGTTCTAAGAAGTTAAGGCCTAGAATTTTTCCTAGAACAACTACGTGTAAATAACGATCAGAAATCGGGCAAGACGACTTGTCCTCAGTCGGTGTTTACGAGGCTGTCGAACGAGTGCCTCGACGAACG
>NW_017104297.1:0-601 GCF_001263275.1 Habropoda laboriosa
ACGTTTTGCAGCACTGCACATGACTGTTTTCTCTTTATTTTGCATGTTTCGCCACGTAAAACGAGTTTTAACGAATATTAACTTAAATACTGCTGTTTTCACGCGAGAAACCACGTTTTGCAGTACTACACACGAATGTTTTCTCTTTATTTTAAAAAAATGAATGTTTCGCCGCGTAAAACGAGTTTTAACGAATATAAACTGAAAAACTGCTGTTTTCTCGCGACAAACCACGTTTTGCAGTACTGCAAACATCTGTTTTCTCATTATTTTGATTGTTTCGCCACGTAAAACGTGTTTTAACAAATATAAACTGAAATCCTTCTGTTTTCTCGCGACAAACCACGTATCGCTGTAATGCAAACATGTGTTATATCTTTATTATGCATGTTTCGCTACGGTAAACGTGTTTTAACGAATAGAAACTGAAATACTGCTGTTTTCTCGCGACAAACCACGTTTTGCAGAAATGCACAGAACTGATTTCTCTTTATTATGCAGGTTTCTCCCGTAAAACGAGTTTTAACGAATATAAACAGAAATACTGCTGTTTTCTCGCGTCAAACCATGTTGTTGCAGTACTGCACAGAACTGTTTGCTT
>NW_017104298.1:0-314 GCF_001263275.1 Habropoda laboriosa
GTCGTAAAACCAGTGGTTGACATTGCAGTGATTAATAACTATTAATTAGTTGATGGCGTATATGTTAATCGATGGTATGCATGCCTAACTGAAGAAATTAACAGTGGTTGTGTGAAACTCGAGCGCGTTGTTATAAAAAAAACAAACTAACCGGATACAGGTCACACGAGCAAGAAACAGTGGTTGATGTATGATATTCGAGGGTAATAACGGTTAATTTAATTTTCTGTTGATAAAGAGGTAGCAATACGTAAAGTAACCGTCGGAAAAGCCGTGGTTGACATTGCAGTGGTTAATAACAGTTAATTAGTTGA
>NW_017104299.1:0-726 GCF_001263275.1 Habropoda laboriosa
TGTTAATCCTTTCATCACTGAATTGATATAATTACTGCTACATTCGAAGCTCTCATCGATACATTTATTCTTTCATCTTTCCTTCGTTTATTAATTCTCCAGTAAAATGAAAAATACAAATCATTAAGGTCCGAATCTTAACCCTTTCACTTCCAAATCATCTCACTACTACGCGATAAAATATTTGCTCGCCTGATAAGCAATCTGTGCATGCATTTTGTCACTCTAAAAGCGTTCAAGTACCTTTTCCATTCACTTTCATTCACGCCTAACGAAGTTTCAATACTGTTGAAAGTTTTGATTAATTGTGAAAAACAACACGTCATGTTTATAAGCTGTTTATTACAATAAATAATTCCAGTGGAATGTACTAGTGAATGGTAAACTATTGTGACGGTCCTAAGCGTGGGATTGTAGTTGGACGACGACACTAGACTGACTAGCTGGTTTCTTCGAGTCCTTAGGCCAGCAAGGGGTGCAATAAACCCAGGTCAAGAGACTTTCCCCGGTTACGCACCGAGAGAGTACGCGTATGTTAACACTTTACCGACCTGTTTAGACTCTACGCTTTCGCGCCAGAACGTATGCGATTTTTCTTGTACCTATAGAAATGTTAAGTCAAACTTTGATCGATTAATAGGCTATCGGTCAAAAAGCGTCGGCGGTAAAAGAGCGATTAATAGGCTACCTGTTAAGGATACTTAAGTTTAGACCAGGTTTACGATA
>NW_017104300.1:0-299 GCF_001263275.1 Habropoda laboriosa
CGGATCTGCTTGCCGTTTATTTTGATTGTGGGCGGTCTTCTAACATCTAAATTACCTTTTAGTAGAATCATTTCTGTCTTTTTATCTGATATTTCTAGCTTCTCCTCGGTGCACCAATTTTGTATCAACGTTGTAATGGCTTGTCCTTGCTTCTCTATTTGAATTCTACTGTTACCTGTTGCTAAGATCAGGAGGTCGTCCGCGTAGGCTGTTATCTTGTGGTTTGATCTCTCTAGCAATGCGAGAAGGTCGTCGAACACCAGGTTCCACAGGTATGGCCCGAGAACTGACCCTTGCGG
>NW_017104301.1:0-1514 GCF_001263275.1 Habropoda laboriosa
CCAGAAAAAAGTCAGCGACTTTGAGAATTTTTTATCGTTCGAATCAATTGATATGAGATAAATAGAATTGAGATAAACTTCAAATCTATAAAAAAATTAGCAGCAGGTTTAATATTGATGAAAAGTGGGAGGTGATTCCAAACTTTTGGCCGGTAGTGTACATACGAACTCGTTGTTTTACAAAAATTAATTAATAAACTGCCATTATAAGAAATGTTGCTTGAAAGTGATGGACAAATACTTTCTACACCCACTGTAAGTTTTTTCTTCAATTAGATAAGCAGATTATTTTATTTCAGAATAGCAGATTAACTTGCAGATACGATCACCCGTGGGTGGCGAATAATCGTGACTGGTGATCGCTCCCAAGGATATCATTGATCCTCAATAATATAGGCGAATAATATGCTAGGTCTCGATGGAATAACAGGTAGAAATCTACTTCATCGTAAGCTGTGTGTAGTTGGTGGAGCATTGCTGCACCTTCTCGATTAACTTTGGAGTTATCGGGAGTCTATGTTTTGCAACTTCTCGTCTAACCATAGAAGGCTTTTGCCGCGACTCCTGTTGCTCCGCTTATCGAAACTTGTCGATAAATTTTGTTAATTGAATGTTACGTTAGCGACACTTATTCCGTGTTTAGACGCCGTTGAAGACTCTTGTCGCAGAACGTGTTGCCGATCGTTATGGCACCTTGTTTCTGCTTTTTTCTAACACTTTTTCACCAATTATGTTCTGTAATATCGTTGTTCCAATGGTAAAATTGCGAAACTGGAAAAACTTAATTGGCTAGAAGAGAAGAAAAATTACCTTTAGACTGATTTTATCCAACTATGCCGTTTATATTTATTTATTTTGCTTGGCGGATAAAATTAATCTAAAGATGATATTACATTAATTGGCAAAATGGTTTTCTCTTTTCTGAAATATTCTGTTTTTGCAGTCTCGAAAGTTTGCTACTGGAACGACGATATGTGAATCTGAAAATTTTGGACTTTGAAATACTTCTTGAAAAGAAATAGTTTAAACTTTAAAGGACTTTATAGAACTTGTAGAGTAGGTACTTTTCTTTATAAAGGATTTTATTCCGTTGATATTCTGTTTTAGCTATCAGATTGTTTTCTATATTTTATTCTAATTCATAATGACAGACAATATTTTTACGTACGCAGACTAGCCGAGACATCCGTCTAGGGCTCACCCCCTTGAGATAAAATAAACGAACGCGTTTCGTTCCCATCGGAAAACTAGGGCCCGCACTACCAAAAAATACAGATTTTTGGGTATATAAGGGGATGATTTCCGATGCTCGGGGGCAGAGTCACTCTGAACTTTAAAGTGGAGCAGTATTCGTATAGTCGCCGTTTGACACAAGCAAGATCGGGCTCGATTCCCTTTCAAGCAACTGAGTATAATACTTATCTCGTAAGTGTCAACTAGACATACTTGTTTACGACGTCCCCGCGTACTCGCCGTGTAAAGTCGAGAAGCAAGATTCATGCTCAGCCAAGAAT
>NW_017104302.1:0-723 GCF_001263275.1 Habropoda laboriosa
GAGTCGGGCATTAGGTTAGTTTATTGATTATAACGACGCGCCAATGTTTAATAACAACCACTGGTAATTTGTTCAGTTAGACAAGCATACCATCGATTAAAATATACGCCATCAACTAATTAATTGTTATTGACCACTGCAATGTCAACCGCGGCTTGTAGGACAGTTGCTTTATTTATTGCTACCTCTTTATCATCAAAAAATTAAATTATCCCTTATTACACTCTAATAACACATACCAACCACTGTTTGATTCTCCAGTCACATGCATCAGGTTATTTTTTTTTTTTTAATAAGGACGCTCTCGACTATCATAACAACCACTGTTAATTTGTTCAGTTAGACATGCATACCATCGATTAAAATATACGCCATCAACTAATTAATTGTTATTAACCACAGCAAAGTCAACCGCGGTTTATTGGACAGTTACTTTATTAATTGCTAACTCTTTATCAACAAAAATTAAATTAACCCTTCTTACACTCTAATAACACATGCCAACCACTGTTTGTTTCTCCCGAATGCAGCATTAGGTTAGTTTTTTTTTTATAATAAAGGGCACGCGTTTAACAACAACCAATGCTAATTTGTTCAGTTAGACATGCATACCATCTATTAAAATATACGCCATCAACTAATTAATTGTTATTTACCACAGCAATGTCAACCACTGCTTTTGCGACTGTTACTTTATTTATTGCTACCTCTTTATCAACAAAA
>NW_017104303.1:0-9076 GCF_001263275.1 Habropoda laboriosa
TACAAAGGTGGGGTTTGTTTTTTCAATAGGTCAAACGGTTCCCGTGTTACTGTTAAACGAAGCGAATATACATATTTAACGCGGCTCGGTAATAGTAGTTCTTCGCGACATTCTCATAACATACTGCGGCAACACTCGTACTCTAAATGGCGTACGGTTCTACTATGCATTCTGGACGACGGCGTCGAATTTTAAATCTACGCTGGTGGGGGCAAATACAGATAACTAAATATTTTGACTTTAATAATACTTCCTAAAATGAAATGTGACCAACGAAATATTACCTTCTTTTGGTACCGAATACAAAGTTGTGGTTCGTTTTTTCAATAGCTCACACGTTTCCCGTGTTACTGTTAAACGAAGCGAATATACACACATAACGTTGCACGTAGTTATATTATTTCCTCGCGAACTTCGCATATCATACTGGGACGATTATCGTCCTCTAAAGGGCGTACGGTTCTGCTATGCATTCTGGACATCGGCGCCGAGTTTTCGAACTACGATGTGGGGGAAAATACAGACAATTAAATATTTCGACGTTAAATATAGTTCCTAATACTAAATGAGACCAACGAAATCTGACCTATTTTTGGTATAGAATACAAAGTTGTGGTTTGTTTTTTCATTACCTCAAACGGTTCCCGTGTACCAGTTATACGATGCGAATATACACATATAACGTCGCGCTTGGAGATAGTATTACTTCGCGATTTTCACGTAACGTAACGGTACGATACTCGTACTCGAAATGGAGTACGATTCTGCTATGCATTCTGACTCCGGCATCCTATTTTCGAACTACGATGTGGGGGAAAATACAGATAATTAAAAATTTCTACGTCAAAAATAATTCTTAAATCTAAATGTGACCAACGAAATCTTACCATTTTTTGAAACCGAATACAAATGTATGCACTATTATACAAAACTCACACGGTTCCCGTGTTACAGTTAAACGAATCGAAAATAAACATATAACGTCATGCTAGAGATATTATTTCTTCGCGATTTTCACGTAACGTACCGGTACGGTACTCGTACTCTAAACGGAGTACATTTCTGCTATGCATTCTGGACATCGGAGTGTAATTTCGGGCTACGATGTGGGGGAAAATACAGATAATAAAATATTTCGACGTTAATAATAACTCCTAAAACTAATTGTGACCATCAAAATATTACCATTTTTTGGTACCGAATATAAAGGTGTCCTTTGTTACACAAACCTCAAACTGTGCCGATGTTACTGTTAAAGGATGCGAATATACACATATAACGTCGCACACAGTTATAGTAGTTCTTCGCGACCTTACCATATCATACTGTGACAATTCTCGTCCTCCAAATGGCGTACGGTTCTGCTATGCATTCTGGACACCGGCGTCATATTTTCGAACTACGCTGGTGGGGCCAAATACAGATAATTAAATATTTCGACTTTAAATATAATTCCTTCAGCTAAATGTATCCACCGAAATCTTACCATTATTGGTAAAGAATACAATGTTGTGGTTTGTTACTTCAATACCTCACACAGCTGCCGTGTACCAGTTAAACGATGCGAATATACACATATAACGTCCGGCTTGGAGATAGTATTTCATCGCGATTTTCACGTAAGGTACCGGTACGATACTCGTACTCTAAATGGAGTACATTTCAGCTAAGGATCCCGGACATCTGCGTCGAATTTTCGAAATTCGATGGTGGGGGCAAATACAGGTAACTAAATATTTCGACTTTAAATGTAATTCCTTCAGCTAAATATATACAATAAATCTTACAATTTTTTGCTCCAGAATATAAAGGTGTGCGTGGTTCTTCAATATCTCACACGGTTGCTGGGTTACTGTTAAACGAAGCGAATATACACATGTAACGACGCGCTTGGAGATGGCATTTCATCGCGATTTTCTCGTAACGTACCATACGATACTCGTACTCTATATGGAGTATGATTCTGCTATGCATTCTGGACTTCGGCGCCGAATTTTCGAACTACGATGTGGGGGAAAACACAAATAATTAAATATTTCGACGTTAAAAATAATTCCTAAAACAAAATGTGACCAACGAAGTTTTACCTTTTTGTGATACCGAATAGAAAGGTGTGGTTATTTTTTTGAATAGCTCAAACGGTTCCCGTGTTACTGTTAAACGAAGCGAATATACACATGTAACGTCGCACTTGGAGATGGCATTTCATCGCGATTTTCACGTAACGTACCATACGATACTCGTACTCTATATGGAGTATGATTCTGCTATGCATTCTGGACTTCGGCGCCGAATTTTCGAACTACGATGGTGGGGGAATTTACAGATAATTAAATACATCGACGTTAATAATAATTCCTAGAACTAATGTAACCAACGAAATCTTACCATTTTTTGATAGCGAATATAAAGCTGTGCTTTGTTATACAAACATCAAACGGTGCCGATGTTACTGTTAAACGAAGCGAATATACACATATAACGTCGCACATGGACAAATTAGTGCTCCGCGACCTTCGCATATCATACTGCGGCGATACTCGTACTCCAAATAGAGTATGATACTGCTATGCATTCTGGACAGCGTCGAATTTTCGAACTACGATGTGGAGGAAAACACATATAATTAATTATTTTGTGGTTAGAAATAATACCTTCAGCTAAATGTATGCAGTGAAATCTTACCATTTCTGGATACCGAATACAAAGGTGTGCTTGGTTCTTCAATTTATCACACGGTTGCGGTGTTACTGTTAAACGAAGCGAATATATACCTATATCGGCGGATATGCGATAGTAGTTCTTCGCGACATTAACATAACGTAATGCGGCGGTATTCGTACCCTAATGGTGTTTGATTACGCTATGCATTCTGGACGTGGCGCCGAATTTTCGAACTACGATGTGTGGGAAAATACAGATTATTAAATATTTCGACTTTAAATATTATTCCTTCAGGTAAATGTATCCAACGAAATCTTACAATTTTTTGACCCCGAATTTATTGGTGTGCTTTGTTATTCAAATCTCAAGCGGTGCCGATGTTACTTTTAAACGAAGCGAATATACACAAATAACGTCGCATATGGATATTGTAGTACTTCGCGAAATTCGCATATCATTCTGGGACGATTCACCTTCTCTAAACCGCGTACGCCTACGCAATCTGGACATCGGCGTAGAATTTGCGCACTACGATGTGGGACGAAAAAACAGATAATTAAATATTTCGTCGTTAGAAATGAATCCAGTAAATAAAACTTCCCAACGAAACCTTACCTATTTTTGGTAGCGAATACAAAGGTGTGGTTTGTTCTTTCAAAAGCTCAAACGGTTACCGTGTTACTGTTAAACGAAGCGAATACACACATATAACGTCGGCTAGGCAGTAGTAGTTCTTGGCGACATTTACATAACACACTGCGTCGATACTCGTACTCAAAATGGACTTAGATTCTGCTATGCATTCTGGACATTAGTGTCGAATTTATGAACTACGGTGGTGGGGGCAAATCAGACAACTAAATATTTCGACATAAAAAATATTCCCTACAAATAAGTGTTCCCATCGAAATCTTACCTTTTTTTGGTACCGAATACAGAGGTGTGTTTTGTTTTTCAATAGCTCAAACGGTTCCCGTGTTTCTGTTAAAGGAAGCGAAAATACATATATAACGTCGTCTAGGCGATAGTAGTTCTTCGCGACTTTCACATAACATACTACGGCGATATTCGTACTCTACTTGGTGTTTGATTCGGCTATGCATTCTGGATGCCGACGTATACTTTTCTATCTACGATGTGGGGGAAAATACAAATAATTATATATTTCGACTTTAAAAATAATACCTTCGGCTAAATGTATGCAATAAATCTTACAATTTTTCGACACCGAATATAAAGGTGTGCTTGGTTATTCAAAGCTCAAACGGTTCCCGAGTTACTGTGAAACGAGGCGAATATATACATATAACGTCGCACATGGATATAGTTTTACTTCGCGACCTTCGCATATCATACTGGAACGATTCACGTCGTCTAAATAACATACTCCGGCAATTTAGTGCTCTAAATGGCGTACGATTCTGCTATGCATTCTGGAATCCGCCGTCGAATTTTCGAACTACGATGTGGGGGAAAATACAGATAATTAAATATTTCGACCTTAAAAATAATTTCTAAAACTAAATGTGACCAACGAAATCTTACCTTTTTTGGTACCGAATTCAAAGGTGCGGTTTGTTTTTTTAATAGCTCAAACATTTCCGGTGTTACTGTTAAACGAAGCGAAGTTACACATATAACGTCGCTCTTGGAGATAGTATTACTCTGCGATTTTCACGTAACGTTCCGGTCCGATACTCGTACTCGAAATGGAGTACAATTCTGCTATGCATTCTGGACTCCGGCGTCCAATTTTCGAACTACGATGTGGGGGAAAATACAGATAATTAAATATTTCGAATTTAAATATAATTCCATCAGCTTAATGTATCCAACGAAATCTTTCAATTTTTTGATCCCGAATATAAAGGTGTGCATGGTTCTTCAATATCTCATACGGTTGCCGTGTTACTGTTAAACGAAGCGAATAAACACCTATAACGATGGCTCCGCAATAGTAGTTCTTCGCGACTTTCACATAACATACTGCTGCGATATTCGTACTCTAACGGTGTATGATTCTACTATGCATTCTGGACGGCGGCGTCCAATTTTCGAACTACGATGTGGGGGAAAATACAGATAATTAAATATTTCGAATTTAAATATAATTCCATCAGCTTAATGTATCCAACGAAATCTTTCAATTTTTTGATCCCGAATATAAAGGTGTGCATGGTTCTTCAATATCTCATACGGTTGCCGTGTTACTGTTAAACGAAGCGAATAAACACCTATAACGATGGCTCCGCAATAGTAGTTCTTCGCGACTTTCACATAACATACTCCGGCAATTTAGTGCTCTAAATGGCGTACGATTCTGCTATGCATTCTGGAATCCGCCGTCGAATTTTCGAACTACGATGTGGGGGAAAATACAGATAATTAAATATTTCGACCTTAAAAATAATTTCTAAAACTAAATGTGACCAACGAAATCTTACCTTTTTTGGTACCGAATTCAAAGGTGCGGTTTGTTTTTTTAATAGCTCAAACATTTCCGGTGTTACTGTTAAACGAAGCGAAGTTACACATATAACGTCGCTCTTGGAGATAGTATTCCTTCGCGATTTTCACGTAACGTACCGGTCCGATACTCGTACTCGAAATGGAGTACAATTCTGCTATGCATTCTGGACTCCGGCGTCCAATTTTCGAACTACGATGTGGGGGAAAATACAGATAATTAAATATTATGTCATTAGTAATAATACCAACAATTAAATGTTCCCAGCGAACTCTTTCCATTTTCTGGTACCGAATACAAAGGTGTGGTGTGTATGTTCAATAGCTCAAATGGTCCCCGGGTTAGTGATAAAGGAAGCGACTATACACAGACAACGTCGCGCTTGGAGATAGTATTCCTTCGCGATTTTCACGTAACGTAATGGTACGATTTGGGCTCTCGAAATGTAGTATGATTCTGCTATGCATTCTGGAATCCGCCGTCGAATTTTCGAACTACGATGTGAGAGAAAATTCAGCTAATTAAATATTTCGACGTAAAAATAATTGCTAAAACTCAATGTGACCAAAGAAATCTTACCTTTTTTTGGTACCGAATACAAAGTTTGGGTTTGGTACATCAATAGCTCACACGGTAGCCGTGTTACTGTTAAACGAAGCGAATAAACACCTATAACGATGGCTCCGCAATAGTAGTTCTTCGCGACTTTCACATAACATACTCCGGCAATTTAGTGCTCTAAATGGCGTACGATTCTGCTATGCATTCTGGAATCCGCCGTCGAATTTTCGAACTACGATGTGGGGGAAAATACAGATAATTAAATATTTCGACCTTAAAAATAATTTCTAAAACTAAATGTGACCAACGAAATCTTACCTTTTTTGGTACCGAATTCAAAGGTGCGGTTTGTTTTTTTAATAGCTCAAACATTTCCGGTGTTACTGTTAAACGAAGCGAAGTTACACATATAACGTCGCTCTTGGAGATAGTATTCCTTCGCGATTTTCACGTAACGTACCGGTCCGATACTCGTACTCGAAATGGAGTACAATTCTGCTATGCATTCTGGACTCCGGCGTCCAATTTTCGAACTACGATGTGGGGGAAAATACAGATAATTAAATATTTCGAATTTAAATATAATTCCATCAGCTTAATGTATCCAACGAAATCTTTCAATTTTTTGATCCCGAATATAAAGGTGTGCATGGTTCTTCAATATCTCATACGGTTGCCGTGTTACTGTTAAACGAAGCGAATAAACACCTATAACGATGGCTCCGCAATAGTAGTTCTTCGCGACTTTCACATAACATACTCCGGCAATTTAGTGCTCTAAATGGCGTACGATTCTGCTATGCATTCTGGACCACGGCGTCTAATATAAGAACTACGATGGTGTGGGCAAATAAACTTAATGACATATTTCGACGTTAAAAGTAATTCCTAAATCTAAATGTGGCCATCGAAACCTTACCGTTTTTTGGTACCGAATACAAAGGTGTGGTTTGTTTTTGCAATAGCTCAAACGGTTCCCGTGTTAATGCTAACGAAGCGAATATACACTTATAACGTCGCGCTTGGAGATAGTATTTCTTCGCGACTTTCACGCCACGAACCGGTACTATACTCGTAATCTAAATGGAGAACGATTCTGCAATGCATTCTGGACATCGGCGCCGAAATAACGATCGACGATGGTGGGGGAAAATACAGATAATTATATATTTAGACTTCAAATATAATTCCTTCAGCTAAATGTATCCAACGAAATCTTACAATTTTTTGAACCCGTATATAAAGGTGTGCTTGGTTCTGCAATATCTCACACGGTTGCCGTGGTACTGGTAAACGATGCGAATATACACCTATAACGTCGGCTAGGCGATAGAAGTTTTCGCGACTTTCACATAACATAGTACGGCAATACTCGTACTCTAAATGGTGTTTAATTCTAACAATGCATTCTGGACGTCGGCGACGAATATTCGAACTACGATGTGGGGGAAAATACATATAATTAAATATTTCGACGATAATAATAACACCTAAAACTAAATGTGACTAAAGAAATCTTACCATTTTTTGATGCCGAATACAAAGGTGTGCTTTGTTATTCGAAGCTCAAACGGTTCCGGTGTTACTGTTGATCGAAGCGAATACACACATATAACGTCGCACATGTTTATAGAAGTCCTTCGCGACCATCGCATATCATACTGGGACGATTCTTGTTCTCTAAATGGCGTTCAATTCTGCTATGCATTCTGGACGACGGCGTCGAATTTTCGAACTACGATGCTGTGGGCAAATACAGATAATTAAATATTTCAACTTTAAAAATAATTCCTACAACTGAATGTTCGCAATGGAACCATACCTTTTTTGGTACCGAATACAAAGGTGTGGTTTGTGTTTTCAATAGCTCAAACGATTCATGTCTTCCTGTTAAACAAAGCGTGTGTACACATATAACGTCGCGCTTGGAGTTAGTAATTCTTTGCGATTTTCACTTAACTTACCGGTACGATACTCGTACTATTATTGGAGTACTTTCCTGCGGTGCATTCTGGACATAGGCGTCGAATTTTATCTCTACAATGGTAGTGGCAAATACAGATAACTAAATATTTGTCTTTAAAAATATTCCCTACAAAGAATTGTTCCCAAAGAAATCTTGCCTTTTTTTGGTACCGAATACGAAGGTGTGGATTGTTTCTTCAATAGCTCAAACGATTCATGTCTTCCTGTTAAACGAAGCGAATAAACACATATAACGTCGCGCTTGGAGATAATATTTCTTACCGATTTTCACGTAACGTAGCGGTACGATATTCTTACTCTAAATGGAGTACGATTCTGCTATGCATTCTGTACCACGGCTTCGAATATAAGAACATCGATGGTGTGGGCAAATACACTTAAGGAAATATTTCACTTTTAAAATTTTTCCTTCAGCTAAATGTTTACAACGAAATTGTTGCGAGATGCGCCCTTTTTCCGACTCGGGTGTCAGAGTAACGCCGTGATGGTGGAATTTCCTGACTCGTGCGACTTTCGGTGATCCACGAGGGAAACGTCCACTTCGCCGGGCAACTTAATCGGCCGGCGACTTAATCAGTTCGCAAACCACGAGCTTCAGAAGGAAGCTGCTCGAGTCTGTACGAGAACGATCGAGTTTTTTCCTCGGTGTACGAGTTTTGACTTTGGTCTATGTACTACGAGTGTTGAAATTGTTCTTTTTACGGCGAGTGTTAAAAATGTTCTGTCTTTTCGGAGGACGATTCCTCTTGAGGGAAGCGCGATTTCCCTCTCTACGCTTCGAGGCTCCGGTGGGGGTGAAGCACAAAATTTGACCTAATTGGTCGACTTTGTCTCCACCCCATCAGAGATAGAAACGAGAGAAGGGGCCCGCGTACCACCATGCACTTCTGTAACTAACGAGAAGTGCTAGGTTTTCTCGATACTTTATGGCAGGACCTGGCTGGTGTCTCGAGAGTTTAGCCCTAACGGCGCCATGCCACAAGTGCCGAGACTTGACCGTTCGACGCTTCAAAAGGGACTTCTATTATTTTCGCGCCGTGTTACGACCGTCGAAGTCCTTATCAAGGTTTACGTACCTTGCGTAAAAACTCCGACGGCGCATCCTTGGTGACATAGATGGGACCTACATCCACGATTGGAAGTAGGCCATTGAAAAGGTTAATTTTACGCATTCTTGGTTCCCGATATCCCCTTTGGAACGTCGATGGACTTACATCTGCAACGCAGATGTATATTCATCCAGCATGGACGAGCAGGAATTATTATTATTTTCTAGGAAAACTACAAGTGCGATGCATGACGGTATTCGTCCTTTGTTGCGATGTAACATAAATATTACAATTTATTAATCCCGAATATAAAGGTGTGCTTGGTTCTTCAATACCTAACACGGTTGGT
>NW_017104304.1:0-310 GCF_001263275.1 Habropoda laboriosa
TTATTGTTAAACGAAGCGAATATACACATATGACGTTGGCTAGGCGATAGTATTTCTTCGCGATTTTCACCTATCGTACCGGTACGATACACGAACTCTAAATGGAGTACGATTCTGCTATGCATTCTGGAGGACGGCGTCGAATATAAGAACTACGATGGTGGGGGAAAATACAGATAATTAAATATTTCGACGTTCATAAAAATTCCTATCACTAATTGTGACCAACGAAATCTTACCATTTTTTGATACCGAATACAAATGTGTACTTTGTTATCCAAAGCTCAAACGTTTCAGGTCTTACTGATAA
>NW_017104305.1:0-552 GCF_001263275.1 Habropoda laboriosa
GCAGAACTGCACACGACTGTTTTCTGTTTATTATGCATGTTTCGATACGTAAAACGTGATTTATAGAATATAAACTGAAAACCTGCTGTTTTCTTGCGACAAACCACGTTTTGCAGTACTGAACACGACTGCTTTCTGTTTATTTTGCATATTTCACCACGTCAAATGTGTTTTAACGAAAATAAACCAAAATACTACGTATTACTCAAGACAAACCACGTTTTGCCGTACTGCACACGACTGCTTTCTATTTATTTTGCATGTGTAGCCAAGTAAAACGTGTTGAGTCTAATAAAAAACTGAAATACTGCTGTTTTCTCGAAACAAACCACGTTTTGCTGTACTGCACACGACTGTTTTCTCTTTAATATACATGTTTCGCCACGTAAAACGAGTTTTAACGAATATACACTGAAATACTACTGTTTTATCGCGACAAACCACGTTTTGCCGTACTGCATTTTTGCAAATCTGCAAACATCTGTTTTGTCTTTATTTTGCATGATTCCCCACGGTAAACGAGTTTTAACAAATATAAACTGAAATACCGCT
>NW_017104306.1:0-532 GCF_001263275.1 Habropoda laboriosa
ACATTATGTTATGTTAATGTCGCGAAGAACTACAATCGCCAAGCCGACGTTATAGGTGTATATTCCCTTCGTTTAACTGTAACAAACACCGGAATCGTTAGAGCTATTGAAAAAACAAACCACTCCTTCGTATTCGGTACCAAAATAAGGTCAGATTTGGTTGGGTCTATTTATTTTTTGCAATTATGTCTAAAGTCGAAATATTTAATTATCAGTATCTTCCCCCACATGGTAGTTCGAAAATTCGGCTCCGATGTCCAGAATTCATAGCAGAATCATACTCCATTTAGAGTACGTGTATCGTACCGGTACATTACGTGAAAGTCGCGAAGAAATACCATCTCCAAGCCCGACGTTGTATGTGTATATTCGCTTCGTTTAACAGTAACACGTGATCCGTTTGTGCTATTGAAAAAACAAACCACAGCTTCGTTTTCTTTACCAAAAAAAGGTAAGACTTCGTTGGGATCAAATATTTAGAGGGAATGTTTTTAAAGTCGAAATATTTAATTATCTGTATTATCCCCCACAT
>NW_017104307.1:0-815 GCF_001263275.1 Habropoda laboriosa
CGTACGCCGTTTAGAGTACGACAATTGCCGCAGTATGTTATATGAATGTCGCGAAGAACTACATTCGCCTAGCCGATGTTATAGGTGTATATTCCCTTCGTTTAACTGTAACATGGCAACCGTGTGAGATATTGAAGAAACAAGCACACCTTTGTAATCGGTATCAAAAAGAGGTAAGAATACGTTGGGAATATTTATTTGTAGCGATAAGTTTTAAAGTCGAAATATTTAATTATCTGTAGTTGCCCCCACCAACGAAGTTCTTATATTCGACGTCGTCCTCCAGAGAGCGTAGCAGAATCATACGCCATTTAGAGTACGACAATTGCCGCAGTATGTCATGTGAAAGTCGCGAAGAACTACTATTGCCTAGCCGAACTTATAGGTGTATATTCCCATCGTGTAACAATAACACGGCATCCGTGTGAGATATTGCAGGACCAAGCACAACTTCGTATTCGTTACCAAAAAGAGGCAAGAATTCGTTGGTCACATTTAGTTTTAGGAATAGTTTTTAAGTCGAAATATATAGTTATCTGTATTTGCCCCCACCATCGTACAGAGAGAATTCGACGCCGATGTCCAGAATTGCGGAATCAAACACCATTCGGAGTACCTGTATCGCCGCAGTATGTTACGTGAAAGTCGCGAAGGACTACTACCGCCTAGCCGACGTTATTGGTGTATATACGCTTCGTTTAACAGTAACACCGGAACCATTTGAGCTTTGAATAACAAAGCACACCTTTATTTTCGGGGTGGAAAAATTGTAAGATTTATGGTATACATTTAGCTAAAGGAATTATTTTTAAAGT
>NW_017104308.1:0-694 GCF_001263275.1 Habropoda laboriosa
TTCTGGACATCGGCGTCGACTTTTCGAACTACGATGATGGGGGCAAATACAGATAATTATATAGTTCGACTTTAAAAATAATATCTTCGGCTAAATGTAAGCAATAAATCTTACAATTTTTCGACCCCGAATATAAAGGTGTGCTTGGTTATTCAAAGCTCAAACGGTTCCGGAGATACTGTGGAACGAAGCGAATATACACATATAACGTCGCACATGGATATAGTAGTACTTCGCGAACTTCGCATATCATACTGGGACCATTCGTGTCCTATAATTGGCGTAAGGTTCTGCTTTGCATTCTGGTCGTCGGCGTCGAATTTTCGAAATACGATGTGGGGGAAAATACAGATACTTAAATATTATGTCGTTAGTATTATACCAACAAATAAATGTTCCGAACGAAACCTTACCATTTTTTGGTACCGAATAGACAGGTGTGGTTTGTATGTTCAATAGCTCAAATGGTTCCCGTATTACTGTTAAAGGAAGCGACTATACACCTACAACGTCGAGGTTGCAGATAGTAGTTTTTCGCGACTTTCACGTACTGTACCGGTACGATACTCGTACTCGAAATGGAGTACATTTTTGCTATGAATTCTGGACATCGGCGTTGAATTTCCGAACAACGATGGTGGGGGAAAATACAGATAATTAAATATTTCGACTTTAAATATAATTCCTTCAGCTA
>NW_017104309.1:0-2091 GCF_001263275.1 Habropoda laboriosa
ATCCACAAGGGTTCGCGTGGTTTTTGATGCGTCAGCTAAAAGTTCGACAGGTGTCTCATTGAATGATGCATTGTGATGGTCGGACCTACCATTCAAAGTGAACTAATTTTCATAATAATGCGATTTAGATTACATAATGTAGTACTTACAGCTGATTTGCAAAAAATGTATAGACAAATTGAAGTTGAAAATTCGGACGCAATATATCAAAGGATTTTGTGGAGGGAATGTGAAAATGAACCAATTCGTACATTTGAGTTAAACACCGTCACACAAGGCACAGCATCAGCGCCATTCCTTGCATCTAGAACTTTACATCAGTTAGCGCATGACGAAGGTAACGAATTTCCTTTAGCCGCATCAAGTCTAAAGGATGACTTTTACGTCGATGATCTGCTCTCGGGGGCAAAAACTATTCAAGAAGCATTAGAATTAAAACAACAATTGATTCAGTTACTGAAACTTGGAGGATTTGAACTTCATAAGTGGGCCTCCAACAAATCTGAACTACTTGGTGAATAAAAATTTGAGGATAATTCAAACTCTATTTGTTTAAATGCTCAATTTAGGAAGTTGTTAGGAATTCACTGGGATTCAGCCGAGGATTTTATAACGTACTCCATAAATCCATTCGCTAAGGATAGACGTACGACAAAGCGTACGATATTATCGCAAATAGCACAACTGTTTGATCCCTTAGGTTTATTAGGCCCCGTAATTACTCTAGCTAAACTTATTATGCAAGGACTATGGAAAGCTAAGTTGAGTTGGGGCGAATCATTACCTCAGGAATTGCATACAAAATGGATAAATTTCAAAGGCGAGTTTCATTTGCTTAATCAATTTAAAGTAACGCGACAAGTTATATTAGCTAATGCACATGACATCCAGTTACATGGATTCTGCGACGCAAGTGAGCTAGCTTACGATGCATGCGTATATTTACGCTCAACTGACAACGACAACAATTGTTCGGTGTAATTAATTTGTGCAAAGTCTCGCGTAGCGCCAGTAAAAACTATGACAGTCCCTCGACTTGAATTATGTGCGGCACAATTATTGGCCAAATTAATCTACACGGTGTCGGAATCATTAAACATAAAGTATAGTAAAATTAAAATGTGGTCTGACTCCACTATCGTGTTACACTGGATTAACGCGTCTCCTCATTGTTTAAAAACATTTGTTGCGAACAGAGTAGCGGACATACAATCACGAACGAATGTAAACAATTGGTCGCACATTTCTACCGGAGAAAATCCTACCGGTGGTTAGTTCAAGATGAAAGGAATTGGAAAGTTAAGCAATTAACTGAAATGGCAATTCCCGAGCAAAGGATTAAAACAGCATTACTAATTACCGAAAGGAGTGTCGCTGTTCCAGGCATCTCAGTAAACCCAAAAATAAGAAACGACACGTTTGAACGATTTTCTTCAATTGATAGATTAATTCGTTTCGTAGCATTCTGTCATCGCGTAGTCTCTAACAGAAAGGGAAAAATCAAAGTAGCAGGCAAATACACCGTCGAAGAATTAAGAAATGCACGGCTGCAAATCATCCGAGTCATTCAACAAAGTCATTTTTCGCGAGAGATACAAAATTTAAAAGAAAGCATTCCGTTGAATTCAAAGGGTAAACTCATATGTTTAAATCCATTTCTTGATTCTGACGATGTGATACGAGTAGGGGGGAGGTTAACAGACGCACAAATAGCATACTCCCGGAAATATCCTATATTATTACCACATAACGACCATGTAACCAAATTGTTGATTCACAATGAGCATATTAAGCATTGGCATGCAGGCGTGCAAGCTACTTTAAACGCGGTAAGGTACAACTACTGGCCAATTGATGGAAAAAACATAACACGACATGTCATATATAAATGCGTGCGCTGTAGTAAATTGAATCCCAAACTACCGAATTATACAATGGGTGATTTACCCAAGAATCGAGTGATACAATCTCGCCCCTTTGATAATGTCGGTCTTGATTATTGTGGTCCTTTCCTTTTGAAGGAAAAGAAATTTAGAAACAAAATAAAGATAAAATCCTATGTCGCGGTATTTGTTTGTTTTACAACAAGAG
>NW_017104309.1:3094-9016 GCF_001263275.1 Habropoda laboriosa
TTCATTTAGAACTCGTTACCGACTTAACCACTGAAACGTGTCTAGAAGCTATAAAACGATTTTGTGCACGAAGAGGAAAACCAACAAAAATATATTCAGACAATGCAACTAATTTTATTGGGGCTAAAAATGAAATTTTAAAGGTTAGAGCATTCTTCAGTTCAAACGAGAACAATACCAAGCTATCTAATTACTTTCAAACCGAGGGAATTAACTGGCAATTTACCCCGCCGCGATCCCCGCATTTCGGAGGGTTGTGGGAGGCAGCTGTAAGATCCTTTAAACATCACCTATACCGCACAGTAGGGGAGGCAATGTTCACATACGAACAATTTAATACTTGCATCGTAGAAATAGAATCCATCCTAAACTCTCGCCCTTTGACCCCCCTATCCTCTGACCCTAATGACCTTATTGCCCTCACTCCTGCACACTTCCTTATAGGAGATTCATTATCAAGCTTTCCTGAGCTTGATCTTCAGGATGTACCAATCAGTAGACTGTCAAAATGGAAACGGGTACAGCAAGTGAAACAACACTTTTGGAAAAGGTGGCACAAAGAATACTTAAACGAGCTGCGTACCAGAAGCAAGTGGCATCAAGGAGATGGAACACAGAGTAAAATCGGTCAACTGGTGACGATAAAGGAGGACAACCTTCCTCCCATGCAATGGAGCATGGGTCGCATTGTAGCAGTTCATCCAGGAGCAGACAACATAGTGCGTGTAGCAACAGTGAAAACACAAACTGGAATATATAAACGTTGTGTGAAAAAACTTGCCCCATTACCTATCGATCGACCGATAGACACTTGATCTGTTTTGTATTACACTTTATGTAACTATTTCTAGAATAAGTTGTACAGTACTCAACACACATGATCATATTGTGAACATTTAAGACTAGACATTTGAAATAAGCTCTCTCGTAAAGAGACAATCTTAGTTGTTCTAACAATTTACTAGTAATCATTCAGCAGCGGAATTTTATTTAAGATAGATTAGGATGTTAGATAGCTATTTGAACAATTACCGCCTAGCATTTAGATAATCACGCATGTAAATCCTTTATACTATTGTAATCATCCCATTTCAATGTGAAATCAACAGCTAAGTTGAACGGAAGCCGTTCAAGGCGGGCGGCGTGTTAAGGCGTAAAACTAATCATAACTAAAAACCATTGTGCATAGTTTACCTTTTTTTTGAATAGCGACGATTGCCTCTTTTTGTATTAGGATTAAGAATTTTACCTCGGCCGTTTTTAATTCTCATTTACCTTGGCCGAATCAGGGCAACCAATAAAATATTACCTGCTACGGGTAAGGAATAAGGAAAATCGGACACATGCCACTCGAAGGTACTTGCAGTACCTGATGGTCACGGCGGCTTCCCCTACCCTTTTTAAAACACCAATCAGACATCGTCATTCCCACTTTCTCATGTCCGCAGTTATTATTTAAGCACGCATTCCTTAACGGAAAAATTAGATTCTAAATTTCTATCAGCGGTTCAACACAAACATTATTATAACCACAATCTAACACGTTTTTCCAAGTCAACCATAGTAGAATAAACTCATAATTTAAGTGTTATCTATACTCGTGACATTCTTTCACCACCGTCCAGTATCCAAATTCACTAACTATTCAATCGTCATTAACGTTGACGTTTGAAGTGAGCATACAAGAAAGATTCTCTTTCATACTCCAACTTGGTACATTGCTCACGCCTAAACAAATACTAACGTCGAAATATTTAATTATCTGTATTTGCCCCCACCGTCGTATTTCGAAAATATGACGCCGGTGTCCAGAATGCAGAGCAGAAACGTACGCCATTTAGAGGACGAGAATCGTCCCAGTATGATATGAGAAGGTCGCTGAGGACAACTATAACCATGTGCGACGTTATATGTGTATATTCGCATCGTTTAACAGAAACACGGTAACCGGTTGAGCTATTTAAAAAACCAACCAGAAATTTGTAATCGGTACCAAAAAAAGGTGAGATTTCGATGGGAACATTTATCTGTTGGAATTATTTCTAACGACGAAATATTAAAATATTTGTATCTTCCCCCACATCGGAATTCGAAAATTCGACGCCGGCGTCCAGAATGCATAGCAGAACCGAACGGCATTTAGAGGACGAGAATCGTCCCAGTATGATATGCGAAGTTCGCGAAGAACTACTATCACCTAGCCGTCGTTATATGTGTATATTGGCTTCGTTTAACTGTATCACGGAAACTGTTGGTGCTATTGAAAAAACAAACCACACCTTCGTATTCGGTACCAAAAAAAGGTACGATTTCGTTTGTCACATTCAGTTTTAGGAATTATTTTTACTGTTGAAATATTTAATTATCTGTATATTCCTCCCACATCGTTGTTCGAAAATTTGACGCCGGTGGCCAGAATGCATAGCAGAACCGTTAGCCATTTGGAGGACGAGAATTGTCCCAGTATGATATGGGAAGGTCGCGAAGAACTACTATAACCGTGTGCGACGTTATACGTGTGTATTCGCTTCGTTTAACAGTAACATTGGCACCCCTACCAAATTAAAACCACCAATCAGACATCGTCATTCCCATTTTCATATGTCCGCATTTATTATTTAAGCACGAATTCCTTCAAAGGACGACGAGATTCTAAAAAACTATCAGCTATTCAACACAGAAATTATTATCACCAGTCTAACGCGTTTTTCTAATTCAACAGTTGTAGAATAAATTTAAAGTTTAAGTGTTATGTATACTCGTGACATCATTCTTTCACCACCTTCCAGTATCCAATTTCAACAAATATTCAATCGTCATTAACGCTGACGTTTGAAGTGAGCATACACGAAAAACTCTCTTTCACACTACAAATTGTTAAATTGCTCACGCCTAGACAGAAAACATGTGGGCTATTTTGAAATTACGTATTGCAGAAAATACACCAGGCAATATAATAGAATTACAGATGTTAATAGAGAAAATGTGGCAACGACTTACTATTGAAGAGTGTAGAAAATATACGCTCTCCTTACACCGGAATGTCACACCGAAATGGGCATTGTTACGTCGTAACAAAGGACGAATACCATCATGCATCGCACTTGTAGTTTTCCTAGAAAATAATAATTCTCACCACTTAAATTCCTGCTCGTACATGCTCGATGAATATACATCTGCGTTGCAGATGTAAGTCCATCGACGTTCCAAAGGGGACACCGGAAACCAAGAATGCGTAAAATAAACCTTTTCAATGGCCTACTTCCAATCGTGCATGTAGGTCCCATCTATGTCACCAAGGATGCGCCGTCGGAGTTCTTACGCAAGGTACGTAAACCTTGACAAGGACTTCGACGGTCGTAACACGGCGCGAAAATAATAGAAGTCCCATTTGAAGCGTCGAACGGTCAAGTTTCGGCACTTGTGGCATGGCGCCGTTAGGGCTAAACTCTCGAGACACCAGCCAGGCCCTGCCATAAAATATCGAGAAAACCGAGCACTTCCCGTTAGTCACGGAAGTGCATGGTGGTACGCGTACCCCTTCCCTCGTTTCTATCTCTCATGGGGTGGAGACAAAGTCGACCAATTAGGTCAAATTTTGTGCTTCACCCCCATCGGAGCCTCGAAGCGTAGAGAGGGAAATCGCGCTTCCCTCAGGAGGAATCGTCCTCCGAAAAGACAGAACATTTTTAACACTCGCCGTAAAAAGAACAATTTCAACACTCGTAGTAAATTGACCAAAATCAAAACTCGTACACCGGGAAAAACACTCGATCGTTCTCGTACAGACTCGAGCAGCTTCCTTCTGAAGCTCGTGGTTTGCGAACTGATTAAGACGCCGGCCGATTAAGTTGCCCGGCGAAGTGGACGTTTCCCTCGTGGATCACCGAAAGTCGCACGAGTCAGGAAATTCCACCATCACGGCGATACTCTGACACCCGAGTCGGAAAAAGGGCGCATCTCGCAACAATTTCGCTGTATACATTTAGCTGAAGGAATAATTTTTAAAGTGAAATATTTCATTAAGTGTATTTGCCCACACCATCGATGTTCTTATATTCGAAGCCGTGCTCCAGAATGCATAGCAGAATCGTACGCCATTTAGAGTACGACAATTGCCGCAGTATGTTATATGAATGTCGCGAAGAACTACAAACGCCTAGCCGATGTTATAGGTGAATATTCCCTTCGTTTAACTGTAACACGGCAACCGTGTGAGATATTGAAGAAACAAGCACACCTTTGTAATCGGTATCAAAAAGAGGTAAGAATTCGTTGGGAATATTTATTTGTAGCGATAATTTTTAAAGTCGAAATATTTAATTATCTGTATTTGCCCCCACCATCGTAGTTCATATATTCGACGTCGTCCTCCAGAGAGCATAGCAGAATCATACGCCATTTAGAGTACGACAATTGCCGCAGTATGTCATGTGAAAGTCGCGAAGAACTACTATCGCCTAGCCGAACTTATAGGTGTATATTCCCTTCGTGTAACAATAACACGGCAACCGTGTGAGATATTGCAGAAACAAGCACACCTTTGTAATCGGTATCAAAAAGAGGCAAGAATGCGTTGGTCACATTTAGTTTTAGGAATAGTTTTTAAGTCGAAATATATAGTTATCTGTATTTGCCCCCACCATCGTACAGAGAGAATTCGACGCCGATGTCCAGAATGCATAGCAGAATCGTACGCCATTTAGAGTACGACAATTGTCGCAGTATGTTATGTTAATGCCGTGAAGAACTACTATCGCCTAGCCGGCGTTATATGTGTATATTCGATTCGTTTAACAGTAACACGGGAACCGTTTGAGATATTGAAAAAAAACCACACCTTCGTATTCGGTACCAAAAAAGGGTAAGGTTTCGTCGGGAACATTTATTTGCTGGAATTATTTCGGACGACGAAATATTTAATTATCTGTATTTTCCCCCACCACCGTAGTGCAGAAATGCGACGCCGATGTCCAGAATGCATAGAAGAAAAGTACGCCATTTAGAGGATGAGTATCGCCCAAGTGTGTTATGTGAAAGTCGCGAAGAACTACTATCGCCTAGCCGACGTTAAATGTGTATATTCGCTTCGTTTAACGGTAAGAACGGAACCGTTTGAGCTTTGATTAACATAGCACACCTTTGTAGTCGGTATCAAAAAATGGTAAGATTTCGTTGGTCACATTTAGTTTTAGGAATTAATATTAACGTCGAAATATTTAATATTCTGTATTTTCCCCCACAATCTTTAAGATTAAATATGGATTAAGAGAGAACGAAAATAAAATGAAAGTGTCCAACTGATAAAATAATCATATTAATTTTTCCCATTATAAAAACCAACATTATTTTCATCAGAAAAATTTCACAAATGCGTTAAATAAATTTTTATAATGAAAAAACCAAAATTATAAGAAGACAATTTTTCATTAGTGCATAGCTTATCGTGTCGCATGCGATTATGTTTAAATGCTACCCGCGGATTTACTCCAAAGGAGTCAGGAATCGTGGAGTCGATTCATTCGATTACATGATTGACTGATTCCGAGGAACACTCCTCATTAAATGGGGGTAGCAACTACCAACTATAGAGTAGTCATGTGATTGCCGGGAATAGAGATTTTGCTGTACTTACCACTAAATATCTTCGACACGATTTAAAAATTCAGTTTATTCACTTCCAAAATACTTTCTTATATTCACTTATGCGTCTTTCTTTTAGCACTAGTACTGCATAGTTTAACATTTCCCACTTTTTACTACCACTAAATAATACTGTAACACGCAACGAAAACATTAAATTTGAAAAAGCTGCATCAAGCTCTCACACATCACATACTCTCGATCTGCACTTCTATGCAATCTAAGTATGTACTTACAGTGACTGTCACTTAACCCTTATAGTGCCGACCGAAAGAATTG